>NW_026005862.1:308958-378810 GCF_001458135.2 Marmota marmota marmota | reverse complement strand
ATTTGTTTTAGTGTTAGGGTTAGTGTTATGGTTAGGGTTATGTTAGTGTTAGTTATAGGGTTATGGTTCGTGATAGGGTAAAGTATAAGGTGAAAGTTAGGTTTAGGTTTAGATTTACGATTAGGGTTAGTATTAATTTTAGAGTTAGGGTAAGGGTTACCTTAGTGTTTGGGTTAGGGTTATAGATAGGTTTAGGGATAGAGTTAGGATTGGGTTAGTGTAGTTTTAGGTTTCGCGTTAGGATTAGGGTGACTATTAGAGTTAAGATTTTGGTTAGGATAAGGATTAGGGTTATCGTTAGGGTAAGGGTTAGGGTTAGGGTTATGTTTAAGTAATGGTTAGGTTTAGGGTTAGGGTTAAAGTTAGAATTAGGTTTATGTTTAGAGTTAGGTTTAAGGTTAGTCTTATGTTTAGGTTTAGCATTAGGTTTAGTGTTAGGGTTAGGGTTAGGTTTAGATTGAGGGTTAGGCTTAGGGATAGGTTTGGTTTAGGTTTAGGTTAGAATTAAAGTTACTCTTAAGTTTAGGGTTAGTGTAAGTGTTAGCATTAAGGTTAGTGTTAGGTTTAAGGTTAGGTTGCGGGTTAGGGTTGGTGATAAAATTTGGGTAGGTGTAAAGGTTATTGTTAAGGTTAGGGTTAGTGTTAGGGTTAGTGTTAGGTTTAGGTTTAGTGTTAGGGTTAGTGTTAGGTAAGGGTTAGAATAGGTTTAGGTTAGGGTTAGGTTGATAGTTTAAATCATGGTTTGTGTTAGGGTTAGGGTTAAGTTAGTGTTAGGGTTAGAGTTAGGGTTAGTGTTAGGATTACGATTAGGTTTAGTGTTAGGTTTTTGGTAAGGGTTAGGATTAGTTTTAGGGTTAGAGTTAGTGATAATTTTAGGTTTAGGTTTAGGGTTCGTGTTTGGTTAGTCTTAAACTTAGGATTACAGCTAGAGTTAGAGATATGTTAGGGACAGGGTTAGGCTTAGTTTTAAAATTAGTGTTTGGTTTAGTATTAGAGTTAGGTTTATGCTTAGTTTAAGGTTACTTTAAGTTAGGCTTATGTTTAGGGTGAGGTTTGGGGTAAGTTTTAGTATTAGAATTATTTTTTTGGGTTAGAGTTAGGATTAGGGTTAGGGTTAGGGTTAGTTTAGGTTTAGTGTTAGGGTTAAAGTAAGGGTTAGGGTTAGGTTTTCTGCTAGGGTTAGGGTTAAGGTTAGTTTTAGAGTCAGGGTTACAGCAAAGTTTAGTGTTAGGTTTGTTTTCTTGGTTATTTTGGAGTAAAAGTTAGGGTTAGTGTTTGGTTTAGGGTTAGAGTTTGTGTTAGTGTTAGTGTTAAGGTTAATGTTAGGGTAAAGATTATGATTAGGGTTAGGTTTAAGTTAACAGTTACTGTTAGATGTAGGGTTAGTTTTAGGGTTAGTTTTTGGGTTAGGTTTACGGTTAGGGTTAGGATTAGTTTTATGGTGAGGGTTAGGTTTAGGATTTGGTTTAGTGTTAGGGTAAGAGTTTGGTTTTGTGTGTCAGTTAGTGTTATGGTTAGTGTTAATTTTAGTGTTAGGCTTAGGTTTATGTTTAGTGTTAGTGCTAGGGTTAGGGTTATTTTTGTATTAGGGTTCAGATTAAGATTAGGGTTATTTTTAGGGTTAGGGTTATTGTTAGGATTAGGGTTTGAGTTATGTTTATGGCTACTTTTACAGTTAGGTGTAGGTTTAAGTTTAGTGTTAGGGTTAGTGTTAGGGTTCAGTTTATGGTTTTTGTTAAGGTTAGGTTTGTGTTAGGGTTAGGGTTCATTTAAGTATTGTGTTTAGGGTTAAGTTTAAGGTTACTTTTAGGGTTAGGGTACAGGTTAGGTTTAGGTTTAGTGTTAGTGTTAGGGTTAGTGTTAGGATAAGTGTTAGGGTTAAGGTTAGGGTTAGTGTTATTGTTAGGTTTAGGGTTTGGGTTAGGTTTAGGTTTGGGGTTAATGTTATTGTTAGGGTTTGTGTTAGGGTTAGTGTTAGTATTAGGTTTAGGATTAGGTTTAATATTATTTTTAGGTCAGGGTTCAAGTAAGGATTAGTGTTGGGTTAGGGTTCATTTTATGGTTAGTGTTGGTGTTATGGTTAGGTTTAGTGTTATTGTGAGGTTAGGGTTAGAGTTAGGCTTAGTGTTAGTGATAGGCTTAGAGTTAGGGTTATGGTTAGCATTAAGATTAGGGTTATGGTTAAAGTTAGGGTTAGGGTTAAAATTAGAATTAGTTTTAGGGTTAGGGTGAGGATTAGGATTAGTTTAGATTTAGTGTTAGGGTAAGTGTTAGGGGGGTTAGGGTGAGGATTAGGATTAGTTTAGATTTAGTGTTAGGTTAAGTGTTAGGTTTAATTTTAGGTTTAAGTTTAGTTTTAGGGTTAGGGTTAGGGTTAGGATTCATTTTAGCATTAAGTGTCGGTTTAGGGTTACTGTTAGAGTTCGAGTTATGTTTTGTCCTAGAGTTATGGTCAGGGTTAGGGATTGTGTTAGGTTTATGGTTAGAGTTATGATTATGGTTTGGCTTATGTTTAAGATTAGGATTAGTTAAGGTTCGGATTAGCATGAAGGTAAGTGTTAGGGTTAGTGATAGCTTTAGGGTTAAGGTAGGGTAAGGCTTTTTGATAGGGTTAGGGTTGGGGTTATGTTTACTGATAGTATTAGCGTTAGTGTCACTGTTCCTGTTAGAAATAGGATTAGGTTTACGGTTAGGCCAATGGTTAGAATAAGGTTTAGGTTAGGCTTAGAGTTTTGATGTGGGTTCCAGTAAATGTTAGGGTTAGTATTATGCTTAGGTTTATGACTACAGTTATTTTTTAGGTTTAGAAATCGGGTTACAGTTAGGGTTTGTGTTAGTGTTAGGTTTAGTTTTAGGTTTAGTGTTAGGGTTGTGTTTATGATTAGGTATAGGTTTAGTGTTAGGCATAGTTTTAGGGTTATGGTTACTGTTTGAATAAGGATTAGGGTTAGGTTTTATGGTTTAGGTTAGTGTTAGGTTTTGGGTTAGGGTTGGGGTTAGGTTAGGGTTTAGGTTAGTGTTAGTGTTACAGTTTTGTTTCAGTTTAGGGTTAGGGGTAGTTTTAGTTTGAGGGTTAAGTTTAGAAATATGATTAGGATTAGGGTTAGAGTAAAGTTTAGAGTTAGGTTTAGGGTTAGATTTAGGGTTAGTTTTAGGGTTAGAGGGAGTTTAGGGTTAGTTTTAAAATAAGGGTTTTATTTAGGGTTAGGGTTAGGGTTAGTGTTAGGGTTCTGATTAGGTTTCATTTTAGGGTTAGTGTTACGGTTAGGGTTAGTGAGAGGATTATGGGTAAGTGTTAGCTTTAGGTTTATGGTTATGGTTAAGTTAGGGTTAGTTTTAGTGCTAGGATTAGGGTTACACTTAGGTTTAGTGTTAGTGTTAGGATTAGGTTTAATTTTAGGGTTAAATTTAGGTTTATGTTTAGGTTTAGAGATATTGTGGTTAGGTTTTATTTTCGGATTAGGGTTAGTGTTAAAGTTAGAATTAGTATTACTGTTAGGGTTAGTTTTAGGGTTAAGTTTAGGGTTTCTTTTAGGGTTAGGGTTAGAATTATGGTAGGGTAGGTTTTAGATTTAGGTTTAGGGTTTGCGTTAGGGTTTGGTTAGGGTAAGATAAAATTTAGGTTTAGGTATAGGGTTACAGTTAAAGTCAGTGTTAATGTTAGTATTATGGTTAGGTTTAGTGTTAGGATAAGGGTTTAGGTTAGTGTAAGGTTTAGCATTAGGGTTTGTTTAGGGGTTATGGTTAGGGTTATAGTTAGGGTTATGATAAAGGTTAATTCTAGGGCTAGTTAGTTTGAGGTTTAGGGTTCGATTATGCTTACAGTTAGGTTTAAGATTAAGGTTAGAGATAGTGTTAGGGTTAGGGTTAGTGTTAGGATTAGGATTAGGGTTAGGATTAGGGTTAGGTTTGGGTCAAATTAGGATTAGGTTTAGGGTTATGGTTTGTGTTAGGGTAAGAGTTATGGTTTGTGTTAGTTTTCAGTTTAGTGTTAGGGTTAGGGTTAGGGATAGATTTAGGCTTACTGTGAAAGTTGTTGTTAGGGTTAGGGTTTGGGGTCAAGTTAGTGTTACGGTTAGTGTTATGGTTAGGGTTAGTGTTATGGTTAGAGTTAGGGTTTAGTTTAGATTTAGTATATGGGTTAAGGTTAGAGTTAGATTTTGGGTTATTGTTAGGGTTAGGGTTACGGTTAGGGGTCGTGTTAGTGTTAGGTTTAGGGTTATGGTTAGGGTAAGTGTTACGGTTAGAGTTAGGGTTAAGGTAAGGTTTAGTGTTTAGGTTAAGATGAAAGTAAGATTAAGGATTGGTGTTAGGGTTAGGTTTAGTGTTAGTTTTAGGTTTTGATTTAGATTTAGGGTGAGGCTTAGAGTTAGTGTCAGGGTTAGATTTCAATGTAGGATAAGGCTGAGGGTTGGGTTAGGGATAGGGTTAGGATTAGTATATGGTTTAGGGTTTGTGTTAGAGTTAGGGTTAGGGTTAATGTTACATTGAGGTTTAGTGTTAGAGTTAGGTTTGGGCTAAGGGTAGGGTTAGGGTTCGTGTTTTTGTTAGATTTATGGTTATTTTTAAGTTTAGGGTGAGGTTTAGTGTTAGGGTTAGGTTAGTGTTAGTGTTACGGTGAGGTTAGAGTTATTGTTAGGTTAAGGGTTAGGGTTAGGGTGAGATAGGATAAGGTTTAGTGTTAGTGACAGGGTTACAGTTAGGGTAAGACTTAGTATTAGGGTTAGGTTTAGGGTTGGGTTTAGGGTTAGTCTTATGTTTAGGATTAGAATTAGGGTTAGGATTAAGGATAATGTTAGAGTTAAGGTTAGGGTTAGTATTAGTTTTTGGGTTAAGTTTAGGTTTAGGGTTATTGTTAGGGTTAGGGATAGTTTTAGGGTTAGTATTATGTATAGGGTTAGTGTTAAATTAGGGTTAGGGTTAGGATATGGTTAGTGTTAGGGTTGTGGTTAGGGTTTGGGTTAGTGTTAGGGATAAAGTTATGGTTAGTGTTAGGGTTATGATAAGGGTTAGGTTTAGGGTTAGTTTTGGGGATAGAGTTGAGTTAGGGTTAGGGTTAAATTTAGGATTAGTGCTAGGGTTAGGGATAGGGTTAGAATTTGAGTTAGTTTTATTATTAGCTTTAGAGTTTGTGTTAGGGTAAGGGTTAGTGTTAGGATTAGTGTTATAATTAGGGTTAGGGTTAGATTTGTGTTAGGGTTAGGCTTTGGTTTATGGTGAGGTTTAGGGTAAGTTTTATGGTTAGGGTTAGATTTATGGATAGAGTTAGTGTCAGTGTTAGTGTTAGGGTTAGTGTTAGTGTTAGGTTTAGGTTTAGGATTACGGTTAGGGTTAGTGTTATGTTAGGGCTAGGTTTAGGGTTAAGACTAGTGTTTGGGTAAGGGTTAGAGTTAGGTTTAGTGTTAGGATTACATATAATGTTAATGTTAGTTTTAGGGTTAGGGTGAAATTTAGGGTTAGTGTTAGGGTTTGGTTAGCTTAAGGTTCAGAGTTAGGGTTGGGGTTATGGTTATGGTAAGGGTTATATTAAAGTTAGCATTTTGTTTAGGTTTTGTGATAGTGTAAATTTATGGTTAGTGTTATGGTAAAGGTTATTGTTATGGTTAGGTTTGGGTTAGGGTTAGGTTTAGTGTTTTTTGTAACTTTACGATTGGGTTTTGTGTTAGCTTTAGGTTAGAGTTAGGGTTAGGGTTAATGTTAGAGTTAGTTTAGTGTTATAGTTAGGGTTAGGGTTAGTGTTAGGATAAAGGTTAGGTTTAGGATTTGGTTTAGTGTTATGGTTAGTGTTATGGTTAGTGTTAGGTTAGCTGTTAGGTTTAGGGTTATGGTTCATGTTAGGGTAAGATTTAGGGTGAAAGTTAGGTTTAGGTTTAGATTTACGGTTGGGTTAGTGTTAAGGTTAGGTTAAGGTAAGGGTTAGATTTAGTGTTTGGGTTATGGTAATAGTTAAGTTTAGTAATAGAGTTAGAGTTGGGTTAAATTAGTGTTATATTTAGCGTTAGGGTTATGGTGAGGGTTAGAATTTGGGTTTAAGTTGGGATAATAATTAGGATTATAGTTAGGTTTAGGGGTAGTTATAATTATGTTTAGGAAAGTGCTACATTTAGGGTTAGGGTTACAGTTAGGATTAGGTTTAGGAATAGGGTTAGGGTTAAGGTTAGTCTTAAGTTTAGGTTTAGATTTAGGGTTAGTGTTAAGGTTAGGGTTAGGGCTAGAATAAGGGTTAGGATTAGGTTTATGCTTAGTTTAGGGGTATGGTTAGAATTATGTTTAGTCTTAAGTTTAGGGTTAGTGTTAGGGTTAGCATTAAGGTTAGTGTTAGGTTTAAGGATAGGTTTACAGTAGGGTTCATGATAGGATTAGTGTAGAGGTAAGTGTTAATATTAAGTTTTGGGTTAGGGTTAGTGTTAGGGTTAGTGTTAAGGTTAGGTTTATGGTTAGGTAAGGGTTAGGGTTAGGTTTAGGTTAAGTTTAATGTTATGGTTTAAATTATGTTTTCTGTTAGGGTTAGGGTTATGTTAGTTTTAGGGTTAGAGTTAGGGTTAGTGTTACGATTAGGTATAGTGTTAGGTTTTTGTTAAGGTTTAGTGTTAGTTTTAGGGTTAGAGTTAGTGATAATATTAGGTTTAGGAATAGGGTTATTGTTTGGTTAGTCTTAGGTTTAGGATCAGGCTAGGATTAGTGATATATTAGGAATAGGGTTAGGCTTAGGATTAAAATTCACATTTGTGTTAGGGTTAAAGGTAGTTTTATGCTTAGTTTAAGGTTACTTTAGGTTAGGGTTACGTTTAGGGTGTGGTTTGGGGTTAGTTTTAGTGTTAGAATTATGGTTAGGATTAGAGTTAGGATTCGTGTTGGGGTTAGGGTTAGTGGAGGTTTAGGATTAGGGTTAGGTTTAGTGTTAGGGTTAAAGTAAAAATTAGCGTTAGGGTTAGCGTATAATCAGGGTTAGGGTTAGGATTTGTGTTAGGGTTAGGGTTATTGTAAAGTTTAGTGTTATTTTTGTGGTCTGGGTTAGTTTAGGGTAAGGATTAGGGTTAGTGTTAGGTTTAGGGTTAGTGTTTGTGTTAGTGTTAGTGTTAAGGTTAGGGTTAGGGTACCGATTATGATTAGGGTTAGGTGTAGGGTTAGGAGTAGGGTTAGTGTTAGGTGTAGGGTTAGTTTTAGGGTTAGGTTTAGGATTAGTGATATGGTTAGGGTTAAGTTTAGGGTTAGGTTTAGTGTTAGGTTATGGGTATGGTTAAGGTTAAGTTAAGGTTTGCTTTATGTTTAGAGTTAGGTTTTGTGTTACGGTGAGGGTTAGGATTAGGTTTAGAGTTAAATTTAGTGTTAGTGTTAGGTTTTGGTTTAGGGTTAGGTTAAGATTAGATTTAGGGTTTGGGTTTGAATTAGTGTTAGTGTTAAATTTGGGTTAAGATTAGGGTTAGTTGTACTCTTAGTGTTTTGTTTTGTTTTAGGATTATGGTTAGGGTTATGTTTAGGGTTACAGTTATGGTTAGGATTAGAGTTAGGGTTAGGGTTAGATTAGATTAGGTTAGGGTTTGGGTTAGGGTTAAGATTAGTGTTACTGTTAAGGTTAGTGTTAAGTTAGTGAAAGGGTTTGAGTTAGTGTTCTTGTTAGGTTTAAGCTTAGGTTAGTATTACATTTAGGTTTAGGGTTTGGTTAGGGTTAGGGTTTGTGTTAGTGTTGGGGTTTATGTTAAGGATTAGCATTAGTGTTTGGGCCGGGTTTTACTTAGGTTTGGGTTAGTGTTAGGTTTAGGGATAGAATTAGTGTTTGGTATAGGGTTAGGTCTACTGTGAGTGATAGGTTTAGAGTAAGAATTAGGGTTATTGTTAGGAGTAGGACTAGGGTTAATGTTAGCCTTAGGGTTAAATTAGATTTAGTGTTAGTGTTAGGGTTAAATTTAGGGTTAGGATTCTTTTAGGATTAGGAATAGTGTTAGTTGTAGGGTTAGTGTTAGGTTTAGAGATAGTCTTTTGGTTAGGGTTAGGCTTAGTTGTGTGGTTAGATTTATTGTTCATATTAGGGTTACTTTTATGGTTAGTGTTAGTGTTAGTGTTAGGTTTAGGATTAGGTTTAGGATTATGTTAGGGTTAGAGTTATTCTTAGAGTTAGTGTTAGAGAGAGTGTTAGGATTTGTGTTTCGGTTATGTTTAGGATAAAGTTAGGGATTGTGTTAGTATTAGGGTTATGTTAGGTATATGATTTCATTTAAAATTATGGTAAGGGTTAGGGGTACAGTTAGTTTTAGTGTTAGGGTTAGGATTATTGTTTGTGTTAGGGATTGGATTAGTGTTAAATATTAGGTTTAGGTTTAGGGTTAGGGTTAGGTTTAGTGTTATGTTTAGTTTTAGGGTTTGTGTCAGGTTTGTGTTTATTGTTAAGTTTGGGATTATGATTATGATTAGCTTTAGGGTTAGGGTTAGTGTTAGGTTTAGGGTAAATGTTAGAGTTAATGTTATGGTTAGGGTTTGTGTTAGATTTTGGTTTAGGTATAGGCTTAGTGTTAGGGTTGGGTTGGAGTTAGGGTTAGTGTTAGGTTTAGCATTAGGGTTAGGGTTAAAGTTGGTGTTAGGGTTAGTGTTAGAATTAGGATTATGGTTATGGATAGGGTTAGTGTTAGAATTAGGGTTAGTGTTATGTTTAGAGTTAGGGTTAGTGATAGGGTTAGTGTTAGTGTTTGCATTAGGATTTGGTTTAGGGTTAATGGTAGGGTTAGCATTCAGGTTACGTTTAGTGTTATTTTTAGGACTTATTTTTAATATCAGTCTTAGTGCTTTTTTAGGGTTAAGTTCAGTGTTAGTATTAGGGCATGAATTAGCATTAAGGTTAAGGTTACAGTTAGGGTAATGATATTTTTAGGGTTGGGGTTCAGGTTAGGTTTAGGGTAATGGATACGTTAGATTTAATGATAGTGCTAGGGTCAAGCTGAAGATTAGCATTAGGGTTTTGGTTAGGGTTTGGGTAATGGATAGGGTTAGAGCTAGGGTTAGGGCTATGTTTATTGTTAGAGTCAGGGCTAGGTGTAGGGTTAAGTTTAGGTTTAGTGCAAGGATTAAATTTAGAGTTAGGTTTAGGGTAAGTTTTAGAGCTAGATTTAGGGTTTCAGTGAGGGTTAAAGATAGGGTTGGGTCTTGGATTAGGGCTATGTTTTGGATTACATTACGGCTCTTCTTAACAAAACAGTCATATAAGAACTAAGGTTACAATTAGGGCTAGTTTTAGGATTACGTTTAGGACTGAGTCTAGTTTTAGGATTAGGTTTAGGATTAGGGTGATATTTTTAACTAGGGTTACTGTTAGGGTCTGAGTCAGGGTCATGATTCATTTTATGGTTAAGGATAGGGCTCAAATTAGTGGTAGGCTTAGGGCTGGATGTAGGGTTAGGATTTGGTTTAGGTTAAGGGTTAGAGTTACTCCTATGTCTCGGTTTTGTTTTAGGACTATCGTTAAAGTTAAGTGTAGTTTTATGATTAGCGTTAGTGTTATTGCTACTGATAGGGTGAGTTTAGGCTTAGGAGTAGATTTAAAGTTATGGTTAATTCTAGGGTTAGGGCAATGGGTAGTGTTAGAGGTAAGATTAGGCCTGGTGTTTTGGTTATGGTAAAGGATGGTTTAAAACTAGGAATAGGGCTATGGCAAGAGTATGAGTTTGTGTTTGGGCTAGAGTTTGGTTTAGGGTTAGGGCTAAATTAGGGCTAGGAATAGGTCTATTCTTAGTGTTAGGCTTAGGCCTAGGATTAGTGCTATGTTTATTGTTAGGTTTAGGGTTAGGTTTAGGAAAAGAACTGCCTGTTTGATTTCCACCTCCATTTCCATTAACCGATAGGTGACAAAATGAAGTGAAACCTTAAAATACAATGTGTTCATGATAATGAACCAGTGAATTGAGAAGAGCATACCTTGGGAGCACACTAAGGCTAGATAAAAATGACACCTGCTGAGTATCAAAGAAATTTGAACAAAACTATCTCTCACCCTACCATTACCTCTAACCCTAGTCCTAGCTGTAACTCTAAACCTAACATTAACCCTAACGTGATTAGAGAACCATTGATCCTAGAACTCCCACCCTTGGGAAGCATTGTGGGGCAAGCTAAGTGATGAATCCTACTCAACATGAAACAAATCTGACCAAATAATTATGGGAGGTATTTCAGTACATGCACATTTTCCTGTTTCTCCTATAGGGCTCTCAGATTAAGTTGTTTTTGCATGCTTAAGCATAGGCTTACTTTTAAAAGGAACATTCCAGAGTCCCTACAGAGACCTGATAGAGTATGTGAAGTTTAAAGCAGCTAGCAAAAACCGTGTTTGATTTTCAACTTCATTAACTTTCCCATATAGGTCAAAATTAAGTGAAATCTTAAAATACAAAATATTCCTGACAGTGAAACTGTGAATGGAGAAGGCCTAAACCTAGAGAACAGTGTAAATCTAGCTAACAGATAAATATTTCCAAGTATCAAAAAATTTTGAATAAATCTAACTCTAACCCTAACACTAGCTCTAACCCTAGGTTTTCCCCTAACCCTAACTTTTTTTATGAAAACTTTGACTGTAGAATTCCCAAACTTGAGCAGCCTAGTGGGGGAAGCTGAAGGATGAATGCTGCACAGTATCAAAGATATCTGTCCAAAAAGTTTATGGAGTATATCAGTACATGCATATTTCCCTGTTATCTCCTAAAGGACTCTAGAATATAGTTGTTTTTACATGCTACATTTAGACATACTGTCACAATAACAAACCACAGATTGCTCACAGGGAATTGATGGAGTGTGAGTTTTCAAGGAGCTAGCACAAATGCTTTGATTTCCATCTACATTTCCATTTACCTGTATAAGACAAAATGAACTGAAAGTTTAAAATACAAACTATTCTTTAAAGTGAACCATTAAACCTAGGAGGCCCAAACATGTGGAGTATTGTAAGGATAGGAGAAAAATGAATCCTGCTAAGTATCAAAGAAATTTGAACAAAACTAACTCTAACTCTAAAAGTAGATCTAACACTAGTCCTACAACTATTCTTAAAACAAATACTAACCAGTTGAAAAAACTGTTAATCCTAGAAGTCCTAAACCTGGGGATCCTAGTGGGCCAAGCTATCAGATGAATCCTATGCAGTATCAAAGAAATATGACCAAATATTTGAGGTGGTATTTCAGTTCATGCATATTTCTCTGTTTTCTGCTAAGGGCTCTCAGATAAAATTGTTTTTTGCCATCTTCATCTTAGGTCTATTTTCACAAAAAACAAACCAGAGAGTTCCCACAGAGAACTGATTCAGTGTTTGAAGTTTCAAGCAGCTAGCACCAACTCGGTTTGATTTCAACCTCCATTTTCATTTACCTATATAGGTCAATATGAAGTGAAACCTTAAAACACAAAGTGCCCCTGTTAGCAAACCATTGAAATGAGAAGGCCCAAACCTGAGGAGCATATTAAGGCTAGGTAAAAGATGACTCCTTCCAAGAATAAAAAAAAAATTGTACAAAACTTACTGTCACTCTAACATCTAAACCTAGCCCTAACCCTAAACCTAACACTAACCCTAATCTGATTAGAGAATCATTGATCCTAGAAGTCCCAAACTTGGAGAGGTTTGTGGGGAAAGCTAAATAATAAATCCTACTCAGTATCAAAAAATTCTGACAAAATAATTATGGGAGGAATTTCAGTGCATGTATTTTTTCTGCATTTTCCTAAAGGGCTCTTAGATAAAGTTGATTTGCATGCTTCAGCTTAGGCCTACACTCATAAAGAATATACCAGAGTGTCCGCACAAATAATTGATGGTGTGTGTGCAGTTTCAAGCAACTAGCATAAACTTGTTTTATTTCCAGGTCTATTTACATTTACTCATATACACCAAAATGAAGTAAAATGAAAATATTATCTGTTCCAGACAACAAAACATTGAACCAAATGGCCTAATCCTGGGAAACAGAGTAAGATTACTTAAAGAAGAATCCTGGATTGTATCAAAGAAATTTGAATAAAGTAACTCTAACCCTAACACTACCTCTAAACTGAGCCCTAATCCTAATCCTAAACATTAGCCCTATCCCTAACCCTAAATTTAACCCCAATTTTAACTATAACCATTGGCAAAACCCTAGCTCTAACTCTATCAATTACCATAACTGTAACCCTAACCCTAATGCTAAATGTAGCCCTAACACTAACATTTACACTAGACCTGCTCTAACCATAACCCTTGCCCTAGCCCTAAATCTAGCTCCAACCATAACACTTATCCTAAACCTAATCCTAAACTTAGGCCTAACTGTAACCCTAACCCTAACCCTAACACTATCCGTAATCCTAACCGTAAATGTATCCCTAACCCTAGCTATAATCCTATCTTTTACCTAAATTTAAGTGTAATCCAAATGCTAACAATATGACTAAACCTAAATGTATAAATTTCTCAAAGGCTATTCAAAACCCTAAAGATGACATGAACCCTAACACTATCCATATCCATTACTATAAACCTAATGCTAACTTGAGACTTAACCTTAAACCTTAACCAAAACCAATCCCTAATTCTGACCCTGGCCGTAATAATACACCTAGCTCTAAACCTGACCTTTACCCTAAACCTAACCCTTACAGTAGACCTATTTATATCCAAACCCTACAACAAACCTCAAATGTAATGCTAGACCTGACATTAGCCTTAGCCTTTATCCTAGCCCTAGCCCTAACCCAAACCCTCATCTGAGCCATAAACCTAGCCTTAAACCTAACCTTCAGCCTAACCCTAATCCAAGACCTAATCCTAACTATAACCTTAGACCTAAACTTAACTCTAAATGTATCCATTACCCTAAACATAGCACTTATCCTAATGCTAACCCTAGGATTAACCCTAACCCTATCACTATCCCCAAAACTATTAATTACCCTAAACCTAACCTGATCCCTAAACCTAACCCTATCTTTACCCTAACCCTAACCCTAACTCTAATTCAAGCCATAACCCTAAACTCAAACCTAAAACAAAGCCCTAACACTGACCCTGGCCTTAATAATTCTCCTAGCTCTAAACCTGACTCTTACCCTATAGGTACACCTTACAATAGACCTAATGATAAGCATTTCCCTTAAACTATTTCTAACTGTAACCCTAGACCTGACATTAGTCCTAGCCATAATTTTAGCCCTTACCCTAACACAAACCCTAGCCCTTATCCTAGCACTAAACATAGCCTTAATTACAATCCTAACCCAAACTCTAGACCTAACCCTGACACTAAGCTAGCTCTAATCTTAGCCCTAATTTAGCCATATCTCTAACCCTAGTCCTAAGACTAACTCTAAATCTCACATTAGATCTTTCACTTATTCTAACCCTAACACTTACCGTAACCCTAACCCTAGCCCTAACCCTTGAACTATCCTTTGCCCTAGCACTAACCTTAGACAAAACCTGTCAATTGAGCCCTAACCCAAAGACTAAGTCAAACCCTAACACTAGCCCAAACCATAAGAGTAATTCTAAAATTAGCCCTAATCCTAACCTTAGCCCTAAAATAGAACCTAGCTATCCCTATAACCCTAACCATTTACCTAAAACAAACCCTAACCTTAAACCTAGTCCTAAACCTAGCCCTTATATGAGTTGTAAGCCGAACCATTATATGAACCCTGAGCCTGACACTGACCCTAACACTACTAGCTCTAAACATCACCCTAACCCTAAACCTAACCCTAGCACTAACTGTAGCCCTAAAACCCTAAAACTACCCCTAAAAATCATGCTAATACTTATATTAGCCCTAATCCTAACCCTATCCCTAACTTAACACAAAACCTAGCCCTAATCCTAGCTTTAACCCTAGCCCTATTTGTAACCATAAACTTAGCCCTAAACTGATCTCTAACTCTATCCATTACCATAACCCAAACATATCCCTAATCCTATACATAACCCTAGCCCTAACCTTAGTTCTAAACTTATCCATTATCCAAAAAATAACCCTAACCCTTAAGCTAAACCTAGGTCTAACCCTAACCCTATCCATTACACTAAACCAAACCTAAACCCTTATACTAACCCTGTCATTACCCTAAACTTAAACCCTAACTTAACCCAAACCCTAACTCTGAACCTGACCCTAAATATAACCCTAGATATAAACCTGAATCTTACCCTAAACCTAATATTTACACTGGACCAATCCAGGAATCTAACACTAAATCTAGCCCTAACTATAACCCTCGACCTGACATTAGCCCTAGCCCTAATACTATCCCTAACTGTAACACAAACCCTAAACCTCATTCTAACCATAAACCTACACTTAATCATAACCCTAACCCTAATTAAACTCTAACCCCAATACTAACCCTTGCCCCAGCCCTAATCTTAGCCAAAACCACATCCCTTACCCTAAACATAACCCTAACTCTAACCCTAATTGTTGTCATCACAATTGTCCTATCCTTAGCTCCAGCTTTAGCACTAGATCAAAACCTAACTTTAAATCTAAACCTAACTCGATGTCTAAGCCTAAAACTAGCACTAAACCTGATGCTAATTCTAAAACTAGTCCTAACCCTAACCCTAATAGTAACCCTAGCTGTAATTTAGTCCTATCCCTAACCCTAACCCTATCCCTAGGCCTAAGAATAACTCTAAATCTCACACTAGCCCTATCACTAGTTCTAATCCTATCCCTTCCCATAAACCTAACCCTATCCCAAATCCTAGTCCTAACCCTTGCCCTATCCTTATCCATAGCACTAACCTTAGATAAAAACCTAACTTTAAATTTCACCCTAAACTGAAGCCTAAGCCTAAATCTAAGACTAGCCCTAACCCTAACACTAATCATAAAAATTTCACTAATCCTAACCTTAGCCCTAAACCAAACAGAGCCAAAACTCTAAACCTAAAACTTAACCTAAACCAAGCCCTAACCCTACACCTAGCACTTTTCCCAGCCCTAATTTGAGTTTTAATCCAAACCCTAAACATAACCCTGACCCTTACTCTAATAATAACACTAACTCGAGGTCTAAACATCACCCTAACCCTAAACCTAAACCTAACAGTAAACCTAGGCCTAAAAATCTAAAATTAGCTATAATCATAACCCTAGTACTTACATTAGCCTTAACCATAACCCTGTACTAACATAACCCAAAACCTAGCCCTAATCATAACCATAACGCTAGCCCTAAACTGATTTCTAACTCTATACATTACCATAACCATAACCCTAACCCTAATGCTAATTCATGCCCTACCTTTCAACCTTAACCTATTCCAAACCCTAACCCAGAATTTGACCCTAAATGTAACCCTAGATCTAAATCTGACACTAACCCTAAACCTAACCCTTACACTAGACATACCCATAATCTTAACCCTAAAATTATATTTAACCATAATTCTGGAAATGAAATTAGCCCTAGCATTAATCCTAGCCATAACCCTAAAAAAAAAATAAATAAAAAACAACAACAACAACAAAAAAAAAAAACTAGCCCTCATCATAGACATAAACCTCGCATTAATCATAACCCTAAACCTAACCACAGGACTATCCCTAATTCTAACCCTCACCCTACCTCTAAACCTAACTATAAGGCCATTCTTTACCCCAAACTTTGCCCTAACTCTAAACCTAAACTCAAACCCTAACCTTAACCCTAAACCTAACCCTAACCCTAATCCTAACCCTGGGCTTAAACTAAACACTTAATCTAGCCCTAATATTGGCCTTAATTTAGCCCTATCTCTAACCTTAAATCTAACCTTAGCCCTAAGAGTAACTCTCTCCCTATCACTATCTCTAGTTCTAACCCTTTCCCTTAACATAACCTGAAACCTAGCCGTATCCCTTGAAGTATCCTTATTTCTAGCCCTAATTCTAGATCTAACCCTAATTCCAAAATTAACTCGAACACTAAGGCTAAGCCTAACATTAACACTAGCCCTAACCCTAACCCTAGGAAAACCGAGCATAAGCCCTAACCCTAAACCTTAAATTAAACCAAACCCTAACACTACAACTAGACCTAACCCTAGCACTAATTCGAGTCCTAATCCTAAATTTAAAACCAACCCTGACCCTGATTCATATTTTAACACTCACCTTAGCTCTAAACACCGCCTTCACCTTAAACTGAACCCTAACAGTAACCCTAGCCCTAATTCAAGTTCTGTCACCCTAAAACTAAGCCTTACCTTGGTTCCTATCCTAACATGAACCCTAGCTAAAAATATCACCCTAACATTAAACCTAACCTAACACTAAACCTAACCCATACTCTACCACTGAAACTAACCATAATGGTAGCCCTAGTTTTTACATTAGCCATTGCCCTAACATTAATCCTAAACCTAACACAAGATCTAGGCCTAATCTGAGCCCTAAACCTAGATTTAACCCTAACTCTAACCATAACCATAGCCCTAACCCTAGCTCTAAACCAATACTTTACCCTAAGCAAAATTCTAAACCTATCATTAATCCTTAGGCTAACCCAAACACTAACACTAGTAATAGCCCTTACCCATGCCCTCATTCTTGATCTAACCCTATCCAAAACCCTAAAACTAACCCTGACACTTTTACTGAACTACCACTAATCCTAGGTATAATCCTAACTCTAACCCTAACTCAAAACCTACCATAATCCTATTCCTAGACCTAATCCTGAAACTAACTCTCAGCCTAGCCCTAACCATAACTCAGAACCTAACCCTTACACTAAACATAACCTTAACTAAATCCTAGTTCTCTCACCCTAACCCTAAATCAAGACCTAATCCTAACCATAACCCTAGCCCAAATCTTATGTCTAACTGTATCATTACCCTAAATATAAATCTTACCCTAATGGTAAAGCTAGGTCTAACCCTAAACATATCACTATCCCAAAATTTATCAATTTCCCTTAACTTACCCTGAACCCTAGACCTAATCCCATCATTACCCTAACCCTAACCCTAATGCTAATTTAAGCCCTAAACCTAAACTCAAACCTAAACCAAACCCTAACACTGACACTGACCCTAATAATTCCCCTAGCTCTAAACCTCACTGTTACCCTACAACTAATCTTTACACTAGACCTAGCCATAAAACTAACCCTAAAACTATCACTAAGCATAACCCTAGACCTGATATTAGCCTTTGCCATGATACTAGCCCTAACCCTAACACAAACCCTAGCCCTAAATATAGCATTAATTATAACCCTAACCATAACCCTATGCCTAACTCTAACACTAACACTAACCCTATCCTGAATCTTAGACCTAATTTAGCCCTACCCCTAACCTTAACCCTAACTCTAGCTCAAAGACTAACTCTAACTCTCACCTTAGTCCTAACACTAGTTCTAACTTTATACTTTACTGTAACCATAATCCTAGCCCAAACCATAGATCTAGAACTAGCTCTATTCATAGCCCTAGCAGTAATTGTAGTTCTAAACCTAACTCTAAATCTAACCCTAAATCTTAGCCTAAACCTAAATCTAATGCTAGCCATAACCCTAAGGCTAATCCTAAAAGTAACACTAACCCTAGCCCAAAAACAAAACCAAGCCATAGACCTAACCCTAACCCTTAATATATACTAAGCCCTAACCCTACACTTAGCCATAACTCTAGCCCTAATTCGAGTTTTAAACCAAACCCTAAAACTAACCCTGACCCTGACTCTGACCTTAACACTAATCCTAGCTCTAAACATCACCCTAACCCTATACCTAAACCTAACAATAGACCTAGCCCTAACCCTAACCCTAAAATTAGACCTAATTGCATCCCTGGTACTTACATTAGTCATTACCCTAAACCTAGCATTAAATTAACCCATAATCTAGCCTTATTTCAAGCATTATCCCTAGATTTACCCCTAACCCTAACCCTATCACTAATCATAACTATAATCATAGCCATAACCCTAGATTTAACCCTAACTCTAACCCTAAGCCTAACCATATCAATAATCATAAACAATAACCCTAGCTGTAGCCCTATATCTAACCCAATCCATTACCATAACCCTAATGCTAAACCTGGGCATAAACCTAACCATATCCCTAATCTTAACCCTATCCATTAACCTAAACCTAACCTGAAATATAAACCTAACACTATCCTTACCCTAATCCTAAATCTAATGCTAATTTGAGCCCTAATATTAAACTTTAACCTATCCAAAACACTAATCATGACCCTTAATCTAATAGTACCCTTAGCTCTAAAACTGACCCTAACTGTAAACCTGACCCTTACACTAGATGAAACCATAAACCTAACCCTAAAACTATTGTAACTGTAACACTAGACCTGAAATTAGCCCTTGTGGTAATTAGCCTAGTGCTAATCCTAGCCTTTATTTAATCATATCCTAACCCTAAAACTAGCCATAAGACTAACTCTAACTCTTTCCCAGGCCTATACCTAGTTCTATACTTAGACTTAATCCTTATCCTAGATCTAAGCCTAAATCTAAATCTAAATCTAACTCTAAATTTAACTGTAAAAATAAGCATAAAAGAGACCCTAACACTACCCCTAACCATAATGCTAATCCTAAAACGTGCCCTAGCCCTAGCCCTAGCCATCAACCAAAAACAAGCTATAGCCCTAATCCTAACCCTTAACTTAAATCAAACCCTAACCCTAAAACTAACTGTATAACTAAACCTGATCCTGACACTGACCCTAACACTAATTCTATCTCTAAACATCACCCTAAAATTAAATTAACCCTAACACTATGTCTAGCCTTAACCTAACCCTAAATATAGCCTTAATCATTACCCTAGTTGATACATTAGTCATTGTCCTAATCGTAGCCCTAACCCTAATACAAATTATACCCCAATCCTAGGCCTGAAACTATCTTTAACCCTAATACTAGGCCTAACCCTAACCATAACACTAGCCCTAATACTAACTCTAACCCTCTTTCTTACACTAATCAAACCCTAACCCAAATCTTAATCATTAGACTAACTTAAACTCTAACCATAATAATAGTCTTAAGCCTAGCCCTCATTCTACCTTTAAACCTAACCCTGACCCTAATCTGACTCTACAAGTAACCCTAGGTCTAAACCTGACCCTAAACCTAAACCAAACCCTAATACTAGCCCTACTGGTAACCCTATACCTATAGCTAAGCCTAACACTAGACCTAGAACCAAAGCTAATCATAAATATAGCTATAACTCTAGCCCTACACCTACACAAAAACCTAGTACTAGCCCTAACAATAATCCTTAACCTAAACCAAACACTTACCCTACACCTAAAACTAAACCTAGTCCTAATTCTGAATCTAACCCTAACCCTAACCCTATCCCCAAAACTGACCCTGATTCTAACACTGAACCTAGCTTTAAACATGAAACTAACCCAAAACCTAGAACTAACACTGGACCTAGTCATAACCCTAACCCTAAAACTAGCCCTAAACATAACCCTAGCTCTTACATTACCCTTAGTCCTAACCCTACCCCTAAACCTAACACAAAACCTAGGCCTAATCCTAGGCCTAAACTTACCTTTAAGCATAACCCTCAGCCTAACCCTAGCCTTAAACCTAGCCCTAACCTAAGCCACGCCTTAGACCTAACCCTAGCTCAAAGCCTAACCTTTACACCAAACATAACCCTAGTTCTATCCTAAACCCTAACCCTAACCCTAGTCCTAATCCTAACATTAAACCTAGCCTGAACTTTAGCTCTAACCACAACCATTACCCTAACACTAACCCTAACCCTAATTAAAACCCTATCCCTAACACTAAAACTAACTCTAACCATAAATATAAACCTAGACCTAAACCTAAACCTAACTCTCACCCTAGCCCTAACTCTAGCTCAAACACTAAACCCTACTCTAACCTAACCATAATCCAAGCCCTAAACCTAACACTTACCCTACCCCTAAAACTTACCCCAAATCACAGCCTAGCCCTATTCCTAAACCTAACCCTAATCCTAGACTCAATCCAAACCATAACCTAACCCTAACCCTAGCTCTAAACCTATCCATTACACTAAAATATAGCACTAACCATAATGGTAACTCTAACCCGATTGCTAAACCTAACTCATCCATTACCCTAAACCTTAATTGAAACCTAAACTAAACCCTATTCATTACCCTAATCCTAAGCCTAACCCTAATGCTAATTTCAAGCCTTAACCCTAAACCTCTAGCTAAACCTAATGCTAACCCTGACCCTGACCATGACCCTAATAATAACCCTAGCCCTAAAGCTCACCTTTAACCTAAACCTACCTCTTACACTAGACCTAGCCATCATCTAACACTAAAACTTTTTTTAATGTTAACCCTACACCTGATATTAGCCCTAGACTTGGTCCTAGCCATAACCCTAACAGAAACCCTAGCCCTTAAACTAGTCCTAAACCGAGCCTTAATCCTAAAGTGAAACATAACCCTAGGCCTAATCCTAATTTTAAACCTCACCCTATACCTAAAGCTAGCTATAACCCCACCCATTCCCCTAAACTTAACCTTAACACTAATGCTAACCATACCTCTAGCCCAACCCTTAGTCTAAGTCAAACACTAACCCTAGCCTTAATACTAGCCCTAATGTAGCCATAGCCCTAACACTAACTCTATCCCTAATCTTAAGCCCTAATTTAGGTCTAACCCTAAGCCTAACTCTAGCCTAATCCAATCCCTAATTTTGCCCTAAATCTAACATTAACCCTAGCCCTAATCCTAGCCCCAATTTAGTCAAAATTGTAGCCCTAACTCTAACCCTAATCCTAAGACTAATACTATGATTAACTCTAATTCTCACCTTAGCCATATCCCTAGTTCTAACCATATTCATTACCATAACACTAACCCTCACCTTAACCCTAGCCCTAGCCCTAACCCTAACCCTAGATTTAACCTAACTCAAAATCTAACCCTAACACTAAGCTTGAACTTCAACCTAACACTATCCCTGAACCTGATGTTGAACCATAATCTAGCTGTAACTGTAGCCCTAGCCCTAAAACAAAACCTATCTATATCCCTAACCCTTAACCTAAACCAAACCCTTACCATAAAATTAGTACTAACTTTAGCCCTAATTCGAGTTCTAACCCTAACCCTAAAACTAACCCTGACTCTGACACTAACCCTAACAATAACCCTTGTTCTAAACATCACCATAACCCTAAACCTAACCATAATACTATACCTAGCACTAACCCTAACCCTAAAACTAGCACTAATTGCAACACTAGTTCATACATTACCATAGCCCTAATACTAGCCATAACCAAACCCCAAACCAAGCCCTAATCCTTGCCTTAACTCTAGCTTTAAACCTAACCCTAAACCTAACCATAACCCAGAGCATAGCCCTAAACTTTACTTAACCCTAGCCAGAATTCTAAACATAACACTAGCCCTATCACTAGCTCTAATCATACCCATTCCCATAACCATAATGATAACTGTAATGGTAACCCTGAGCCTAACCCTAATCTTATCCCTAAGCCTAACCTATTTCATAACCTAAACCTAACCTGAACCCTAAAGCTAACTCTATCATTACCCTAACTCTAACCCTAATGTTAATTCAAGCCTTAATCCTAAACCTTAACCCAACACAAACTCTAACTCTGCCCTTTCCCATGATAATATACCTAGCTCTAACCCTGACCCTACACCTAAACCTAACCCTTACACTACCTAGACATAAACCTAACCCTAAAACTATCCCTAGCCATAATCCTAGACCTGACATTTGCCCTAGCAATAATACTAGCCCTAAACTTAACACAAAAAACTCATAACCCTAATCCTAACCATAACCCTAATCCTATCCATAAACCTAGACCTAAATTTAGTTCTAACACTATCAATTACCCTAAACATAACCCTAATTATAATGCTAACTCTAGGCCTAAATCTAACACTATCCCTAACCATAACCCTATCCATTATGTTAAATCTAACCTGAGCCCTAAACCAAACCCTATCATTACCCTAACACCAAACCTAATGCTAATTCAAGCCCTAAACCTAAATCCTAACCTAAACAAAACCCTAAACCTGACCGTGACCCTAATAATACCCCTAGCTCTAAATCTGATCTCTACCTGAAACCTAACACTTACACTAAACATAGCCATAAACCTAACCCTAAAACTATCTCTAACTGTAAACCTAGACCTGCAATTGCCCTAACACTAATCCTAGCCCTAACCCTAAAACAAACACTATCCCTCATCCTAGCCCTAAACCTATCTTAATCATAACTCTATTGAACCCCTAGCCCTAACCCTAATTCTAACCTTCACCCTAGCTCTATCCTTAGCTCTTACCCCATAGTTTACATGAAACGAAACCCTAAACCTAAAACTAACCCTAGGCCTAAACATAATGATAAACCTAGCCCTATTCCTAGCCCTAATTAAGCCCTATACCTAACCAAACACTAAGCTTAGCTGTAAGACTAACTCTCACTCTCACCCTCGCCCTATTCCTAATTCTAACCCTATTCCTTATCATAACCCTAATCTTTGCCATAAACCAAGACCTAACAGTAGCCGTATCCTTAGTCCTAGACCTAACCCTAGATTTAATCCTAAATCAAAATCTAACTTTAGCCCTAAGACTAAACCTAACCCTAACACTATCCCTAAACCTAATGCTAAGCCTAAAACTAGCCCTTACCATAGTCCTAGCCCTAAAACAAAACCAAGCCATAGCCCTAACTTTAAAACTTAACCTAAAAAAAATTAACCCTTCTCCTAGCCCTAACCCTAGCCCTAATTCGACTCCAAACCCTAACCTTAAAACTACTCTGACCTTGAATTTGAACCTAACACTAACCCTAGCTCTAAATGTTTACCTAACTCTACCACTAGACCTAGTCCTAACCCTAACCCTATAAATAGCCAAAATAATAACTTTATTTCATACATTGGCCATAACACTAAAACTAGCCCTAACTCTAACCAAAACCTAGACTTAATGCAAGACCTAACCCTTGCTTTAACCTTAAACCTAAACTGAACACTAGCCCTAGCCCTAACCCTTAACATAGCCCTAATCCTAGCTCTAATTCTATCCCTTACCCTAAGCTAACCCTAATCATAATGCTAACCCTAGGCCTAACCCTAATCTTTAGCCTAACCTAAACCCTCACCCTATTACTAGTCCTAACCCTAGACCTTATTCTAGCTCTAATCATAACTCAAACCCTAAACCTAACCCTGACACTTATTCTGACCCTAAAGGTAACCGTATGTCTAAACCTGACACTAACCATAAACTGAACCCTAACACTAGCACTAGCAATAAACCTAAACTTAAACCTAACCCTAACACTAGCCCTAGACCTAAACCTAATCCTACATCTAGCCAAATCTCTAGCCCTAGACCTAAAGAAAAACGTAGCTCTAGCCCTAATTGTTGGGAGCCACAGACAAGTCAATTTGGGGCCTGTCACTTTGCCAAGAGGAGTGGTTTGAGAAGTAATGCCAGCAAGCCATTAGGATGATAGAGGTTCCTTAATGACTGACTGCAGAGTCTAGATTATGTCAATTAAGTTAAGCTGTGTGTAATCATTAAGAAAACGAGGATTCCTTATTGGTTGACTTCTGTATCTAGTTTATGTTAATTAAGTTCAGGTGTGTATTCAGTCATGTATATATTCCTCTCTGTCCCGTAATAAAACGGCTCCCACTGTATCAATCTTCACAAGTTTCTTGTCACTCGCCCCTTGGTTATTTTGCTGCAGCCAGCCAGACTGTGGCAGATGGTGGCCTGTAGGGGGAGCCCTGGAACACTCGGGGGTAAGTGACGAGGAAATGCTGCCCATCCCTAGAAAGATAGGATGGGAGTAAATCTGCTCGTCCCTAAGCAGATAGGGTGAGAGGAAGAATGGCCATTTCAAGAAAATGGAGAAGATTGATACAGTATATTTGTGTCTTGTTTTGTCTTGGTGTATTGTATTGTCTTTGTGACAAAAATATGGAAGGGGTGTTAAGTAAATTACTAAGGGAGGGAGGCACCCCAGGGAAACCAAGAATAGTTAGGGAATGTGTAGATGGAAGCCCGGGAACTCTAGTCAGAAAGAAGAAGAAAGTTCAGAGGAGGAAGGGTTATAAGGAAAAAAGTTGCAGCAAAAGGCTATTACTAAATACTTTTCATTACCAGAGGATACATGAAGTGACGTGGCAGCTGCTGAGTGTGCAAGCTGGTCATGAGCAGCGGGCACTTTCCAAGCAGCAGCAATGACTGGCCCTTCCCCGCCCCTTACCCTGGAAGCGGGGCGCCACTGCTGGGAGCCCAAATCCAGACCTGACCTGGAGGTAAAGTCTCGCAGGCCCTTGCTCTCTGTGCCCGGTGGCAATTTGAATCTGGGACACTCCCCAGGGACATCTGGGGCTTCCCCGGGGACGCTACAGCCTGCAGCAGAAGACACACCCTGCGTCCCTGAAATTTGGCCACTTCCAATGCTAATAACTAATGAGTTGTCAGTTTTCCCTATTTGCATCATTGCCAGCATTCCTGCTTTTGTCCCAGTGCCAGTGAGGATGAGGGTGGAAGAATTTCCAGTGTTGCTGAGAACCAGATGAGATTTCACATCATCCTAGCTGCCTGCAGAACTTACCTGGACTGTGAAATTACCTGGACTGTGATTTAATTACCTGGACTGTGAACTTACCTGGACTGTGATTTACCTGGACTATGTGTTACATATATGCATTGTGAACTATCTGTTGATGCAACAAATTGTGGTAGTACCAGGGTATCATTGCTGATGGTGTCATCTGTGGTACAATTTTTCCAAGGGTTTCTTACTTGGAGCCATCAATTGACTTGATATCATGGCATTTTGTATCCCCCTCTTCTGCTTGTAGCAGATTATTTATGGTGTTTGTGTAAAAACCACTATGGTCATTATCCACAAGTGTGGCTGAGTGTGTTGGACCGGTAGTCAAAGACGGGTAAGATCTAATTACAATGGTACCAACCTAAGACAGGAGGCTGGCGATTTGAGATCAGACCATCCAATGACAGGTAAGAACAATATGTAGTATTGGACAACCTAAAACAGACACGGTCCCTAAGCCACACATTTTTTGTTTACTTAAACAAAAGGGAAAAATGTTGAGAGCCACAGACAAGTCAAGATGGCGCCTGGCACTTTGCCAAGAGGAGTGATTTGAGAAGTAATGCCAGCAAGCCATTAAGATGATAGAGATTCCTTAATGACTGACTGCTGTGTCTAGATTATGTCAATTAAGTTAAGCTGTGTGTAACCATTAAGGTGATGAGGATTCCTTATTGGTTGACTACCTATCTAGATTATGTTAATTAAGTTAAGCTGTGTATTCAGTTATATATATATATAAAACTCTCTGTCCCGTAATAAAGCAGCTCCTACTGTATCAATCTTCAGAAGTTTCTTGTCACTTGCCCCCCAGTTATTTTGCTGCAGCCAGCCAGACGGCAGCACTAATGATAAACCTTAACCTAACACAACACTAATCCTACACCTAGACCTAACTCTATTGATAATTCTGTGTTTAACTCTAACCCTAACTATAACCAGAACACTGTCCCTGACCCTTGCCCTAACACTAACCCTAGCTCTAAACATCACGCTAATGGTAACCCTAACTCTAACACTTGAGCTAGCTGTAACACTTACCCCAAAAGTAGCTCTAATCATAACCCTGGTTTATACATTAGTTGTAGGCCTAACACTAGACCCAATCTAACCCAAAACCTTGCCCTAAGGTGAGTGCTAACCCTAGTTTTAACACTAACACTAAAACTATCCCCAATCCATACCCTAACCCTAGATCTAACCATAGGTTTTACCCTATGTATTACCTTAAGCTAAACCCTAAAACTAATGCTAACCCTAGTCCTAATGCTAATCCAGAGCCTAACCCAAACCCTAACGGTATTACTAGTCCTAACCTGAACCTTCATTCTAGCTCTAACCCTAACCCAAACCCAAACCATAACCCTGACACTTATTCTGACCCTAAAACTAACCACAGGTATAAACCTGACACTAACCCAAAACTGAACCATAACATTAGCCCTACTGGTAATCATATACATAAACCTAAACCTAACACTAACCCTAGACTTAAATCTAATCCTAAATCTATCCATATCTCTAGCCCTGGACCTGAACAACAAGCTAGCCCTAGACCTAACAATAACCCTTAATATAACCAAAATCTAACCCTATCCCTAGACCTAACCCTAGTGCTAATTCTGGCAATAAACCCAACGATAACTCTAACCTGAACACTGGCCCTGATCCTAACATAATTCTAGCTCCAAAGCTCACCCTAAACCAAAACCTAATCCTAACACTAGACCCAGCCATAACCCTAATACTAAAACTAGCCCTAATCATAACCCTAGCTCTTACATTACCCATGGCCGTAAACCTAGGCCTAAACTAACACAAAATATAGCTCTAATTTTAGGCCTGAACATAGCCCTAAGTGTAACCCTAAACCTAGCCATAGCCCTAACCCTAATCCTAAGCCTCGATTTAGACCTAAACCTTGCTCAAAGCCTAATCTTTACCCTAAACATAACCCTATTCCTGTCCCAAAACCTAACCTAACACTAGCCCTAATCCTAGCATTTAACATAGCCCTAACCATAGCTCTAATTATATCAACTACTCTAACCCTAGCCTTAATCCTAATGATAACCCTATCCCTAAGCCTATCTCTAATTCTATCCATTACCCTAAAAATAATCCTAACCCTAATGCTAACCGTAGGCTTAACCTTAACCCTATCACAATCCCTAAACCTATCCATTGCCCTAAAACTAACCTGAACACTAATCCTAAGCCTATTCATTACCCAAACCCTAACTCTAACTCTAATTGGAGCCCTAAACCTAAACCTTTTCCTAAAACAAACCTTAAGCCAAACCCTGACCCTAATAATACACATAGCTGTACACTTGACCTAACCAAAAACATAAATGGAAACCTATCTCTAACAGTAACTCTAGACCTGACATTAGCCCTAGACCTAATCCTAGCCCTAACCCTAACATGAACACTAGCTCTCATCCTAGCCCAAAACCTAGCTTTAATCATAACCATAACCCTAATTCTAATCTTTTCCCTAGCCCTAAACCTAGTAATAACCCCATTGATTACCCTAAACCTAACCCAAACCCTAATCCTAACAATAACCTAGCACTAACCATAACCCTAGGACTAACCCTAACACTAATTCTAACCTTAATCCTAAACCTAACCCTAATCCTAGCTTTAAAACTAACTATAACACTCGCCCTAGCCCTAGTCCTAATTCTAACCCTATCACTTACCGAAACCTTATTCCTAGCCATAGCCTAGAATAACCCTAGCCCTAACCCTACACCTTGCCCTAATTCTAGATCTAAAACTAACTCTAAATCTATCCCTAATTCTAAAACTAAACCTAACCCTAACACTAGCCCTAACCCTAATGCAAATCCTAAACCTAGCCCTAACCATAGGCTTAGCCCTAAAACAAAATGGAGCCATAAAACTAACTCTAAACATTTAACTAAACCAAACCCAAACCTTATATCTAACCCTAAGCCTAGCCATAAATAAAGTTCTAATCTTAACCCTAAATCTACCCCTAAACCTGTCTCTGACATTAACAACCCTACCTCTAAACATCACCCTAAACTTAAACCTTAACCTAACACTAGACCTGGTCCTAACCCTAATTCTAAAATGAGTTCTAATCATAATTCTAGATCATACATTAGCCATAACCTTAAACCTAAAGCTAACAAAACTTACCCCAATTCTGATACCTAACCCTAGCTTTTACCCTAACCCTAACCCTAACACTAGCCCTAACTCTAACGTGAAAACTAGCTCTAACCTTATACTTACCCTAGCCAAACCCCAACCCTAATGCTAACTTTAGTACTAAAACTAATCCTTAGTCTAACCCAAACCCTAACCCTATTACTAGACCTAACCTTAGCCCTCATTCTTGTTATAACCATAACCCAAATTCTAACTCTAACCCTGACCCTTATTCTGACCCTGAACCTAAACCAAACCCTAACACTAGCCCTACCCATAACCCTATATCTAAACCTAACCCTAACACTAGCCCTAGATTAAAACTAATCCTAAATCTAGCAATATCTTTAACCAAGACCTAAACAAAAACTAGCCCTAGCTCTAATGATAACCCAGAACCTAAGCCAAACACTAACCTTAACTCTAGACCTAACCAATCCTAATTCTGTCTCTAGCCCTAACCCTAACCCTAATCCAAACACAAACCCTGACACTAACACTAAACCTAGCTATAAAACTGACCCTAGCTGAAACCTAAACCTAACACTAGACCCAGCCATATTTGTAAACATAACCCTTACATGACCATAGCACTAAAAGTAGGTCTAAACCTAATACAAAAGCTAGCCCTAATCCTAGGCCTAATTCTAGCCCAAAGCATAATCCTAACCCTAACCTAATCTTATCCCTTACCCTAAGCCTAATCCTCACGCTAACCCTAACCCTAACCCTTGCCTTAGACCTAACCTAGATTAAACCCAAAACCGAACTCTAAATGTAACCCTAGCCCTATCCCTAAACCTAATGCTAATTCTAGCCCTAATCATAATGTTAACACTAGCCCTAATACTATCTATAAAATTATCCATTACCCTAAACCGAACCTAAATCCTAAAGATAACCCTAGCTCTAATCCTAATTGTAAACTTAATTCTAGACCTATCCCTAAACCTAACACTCATCATAGCCTTAACGCTAGATAAAAACTCAACACTTAGTCAAATCTAACCCTAGCCCAAACCCTAACACAAACTCTAAAACTAAAACTACCCCTTACCCTAACCTGACATCTAACCCTATCCATTACCCTAACTCAAATTATAATCTTAGCTTTAACCCTAACACTAACCCTAAACGTAAAGCTACCCCTAACGCTAACCTGACATCAAACCCTATTCATTAACCTAACTCTAAAGATAACCTTAGCCCTAACCCTAATACTAACACTAAACTTAACTGTAAATCTAACCCTAGATATAATCTTAAACCTAACCCTCACACTAGCACTAACCCTAGGTCAAAACCTAACCTGAATCATAAACCTAACCCAAACCCTAAACATAGCCCTATCACTAACTGTAACCCTAGCCCTAATCCTATCCAAAATCCTAGCCCTAACCTTAGCTCTAATGCTATTCATTACCCTAACAATATCCTTAACCCTAGGCCTAAACCTGACCCTATCACTAATCTTAACCATACCAATTACCCTAATCTTAACCTGATCCCCAAACCTAAACCTATCCATAAACCTAACCCTAATTATAACCCTAACACTAACTTGAGCCCTAACCCTATTAATTAACCTAACAAAACCCCGAAACCTGACCCTGACCCTAAAAATACACCTTACTCTTAGCATGGGCCTTACCCTAAACCTAATATTAGACCTGTCCATGAAAATAACCCTATAACTATCCCTAGCTGTAACCATAAACCTGACATTATCCCTATCCCTAAAACTTGCCCTAACCCTAACACATACCCTAGCCCTCATCCTAACCCCAAATATAGCCTTAATTATAACACAAACCTAACCCTAGATCTAAACCTAATTCTAATCATTGCTGTAGCCCCAAACTTAACTATAACCCCATCCCTTTCCCTAAAACTAACCCTAAATCTAATCTTAAACATAGCACTAACCCTAGTCCTAACACTAACACCAATCCTAGACATATTCCTAGCCCTAATTTAGCCCTAAACTTAACCCTAACCCTAGCCTTAAGACTAACTCTAACTATCGCCCTAGCTCTATTCCTAGTTCTAACCCTATCCCTTACCATAACCCAGACACTAGACCTAACCTTAGCCCTAACCCTAGCCATAGCCATAGGCCTAGAATTAACAATAACTCTAAATGTACCCCTAAGCCTAATCTCACCCTATCACTAGCAATAATAATAACATTAATCGTAAAACTACCCTTATATTTATACTTAGCCCTAAAACATGTCTAGTCATAGCACTAACCCTAACACTTAACCTAAACTAAATCCTAACCCTATATCTAGCCCTAAACCTACCCCTAATTCGAGTCCTATCCCCAACCCTAAAAATAACCCTGACCCTGACTCTGAACCTAACACTAACCGTAGCTCAAAACATCACCCTGAACTTAAACCTAACCATAAAACTAGACTTACCCTAACTGTAACCCTACAATTAGCCCTAATCATAACCCTAGTTCTTACATTCACTGAATCCCTAACACTAGCCCTAATGTAACCCAAAACCTAGCCCTAATGTGATCCCCAACCCTAACTATAATCCTAATTCTAAACCTCAACCAAGTCCTAACCCTTACCCTAACCCTAATCCTAACCTTAATCTTTGCAATAACCCTAAACCTAACACTACCCTAACTCTAACACTAATCATAAACCTAGCCCTAACCCTAGCTCTAACCCTATCCATTACCCTAACATAAACCTAATCCGAAACCTAATGCAAACCCTCGGACTAACCCTAACACAATCACTAACCCTAACTTATCCATTACCCTAAACATAACCCTAAACCTAAACCTAACCTAACACTAAACCTAGATATAACACTACCCTAAATCTAGCCCTATTTTGTAACCCTAGTTCTTACATTAGCCATAACCCTAAAGCTAATACAAAACCTAGCCTAGCCCTAATCCAAGCTCTAACCCTAGCTTTAGCCCCAACCCTAAATCTAACCCTAGCCCTAAACTTAACCCTAACCCTAACCCTAACACTAGCACTAACCCTATCCCTTACCCTAAGCCAAACTCTAACCCTAAATCTACCCTAGTTCTAAAATAAATTCTTAGCCTAATCCAAAACCTAACTCTATTACTAGTTCTAACCATAATCCTCAACCTAGCTCTATCTAAACCCAAACCCTAACCCTAACCCTGACCCTTATTCTGACCCTAACACTAACCGTAGGTCTAAACCTTACCATAACCATAAATCAACCCCTAATATTGGCACTCCCTCTAACCCTATAACTAAACCTTACCCTAACACTAGAACTAGACCTACACTTAATCCTTTATCTAGTGATAACTCCAGGCCTAGCCCTAAGCAAAAACTTAGTCCTAGCCCTAATAATAACCCTTAACCTAACCCAAACACTAACTCTACCTCTAGACCAAACCATAGTCCTAATGCTGACCCTAACAATAAACCTAACCCTAAACTGAACACTGACCATTATCCTAACACAAATCCTAGCTCTAAACCTTATGCTAACAAAAAACATTACCCTAAGACTAGACCTAGCCATATCACTAACCCTGAAACTAGCCATCACCATAGGCAAAAACCTACCTTTATCTTTATCCATTACCCTAACCCTAACCGTAACCCTAATTCTAAACCTAGCCCTAACCCACACACTGACTCTAACCCTAATCCTCGTCCTAGTTCAAACACTAGCTCAATCCCTCACCATTAAACTTAACTTAACCCTGTCACTAACCTATGGCCTAAAACTAAATCTAACCTTAACTGTAGCTCTAATCATAACCTTAACCCTATTCCTAACCCTAGCTCTAAGCCTACATATTACCCTAATTCTAACCCTAACATTAATAATTACCCTAGCCCTAACCCTAGCTCTAACCCTACCAATTACCCTAACCCTAACCCTAAACCTGATAATAAGCCTACCCCTTACCCTAAATCTACCCTAACCCTAACCCTAGACATAGCCATAAACCTAACCCTTGCCAGAGAACTAACCCTTGCTCAAACCCTAACCATTACCCTAAATCTAACCCTAAGCCTATCTCTAATCCTAACCTTAAGCCAAAACCTAACCCTAACAGGAAATCAAACCCTATCCAATAACCTAAACCTAATGATAACCCTGGGCCTAACTTTAACACTAATTTGACCCTAACCATATCTATAACCTAGACCTAACCCTAAACCTAACCCTTGCCCTAGTGAACATCCTAGCTCAAACTCTAAACCATATCTTAAACCAAAACCTAACCCTAACCCTGGGCATAACCCTAACTCTAGCCCTGAAAGAAACCATAACCCTAGCCCTAACCCTATCCATTATCCTAAGTACAACCATAACCCTAATGGTAACCCTAGTCCTAACCCTAACCCTTTTGCTAACTCTAACCCTATCAATTAACCTAGACCTAACATGAGCCCTTAACCTAAACCTATCATTACCATAACCAAACCCTAATGCTAAATCAAGCTCTAAACCTAAACCCTAACCTAAACCAAACCTGAAACCTAATTCTAATCCTAATAATACCCCTAGCTCTAAACCTGACCCTTACCCTAAACCTAACCCTTACACTAGATCTAGCCATAAATCGAACCATCAATCTATCCCTAATGTAAGCCTAGCCCTAGCCCTAGCCCTAGTTCTTGCCATTACCCTAAAATAAATCCTAGCCCTCATCCTAGCCCTAAACCTATCTTTAATACTAAATGAAACCATAACACTAGCCCTAACCAAATTCTAACCTTTGACCTCACCTAAAACTAGCTTTAACCCCATCCCTTCCCCTAAACCTAACCCTATTTCTAAACCTAAACCTAAGCCTAAAACTAGGACTAACCCTTATACAAATGCTATACCTAATCCTAGCCCTAACTTAGCCCTAAATCTAACCAAACTCCATCCTTAAGATTAACTCTAACTCTTGTCTTAGTACTGTTTCTAGTTCTAACCCTATCCCTCACCAAAATTTTATCACTTGCCATTATATTAGCCCTAACCCTAGCTCTAGCACTAATCCTATATCTAACCATAAACTCTAAATCTAACCCTAATCATAAGCTAAAACTCTCACTAACACAAACCATAATACGAATACCCATCCTAAGACTAGCCCTAACCTAGCCCTAGCCCTACAAAACAACAGAGCCATAGCCCTAACCCTAACATTGAACATAAAAACCAAACCCTATTCCTACACATGGCCCTAAACTTAGCCCTATTTAGAGTCCTATCCCTAACCCTAAAACAAACCCTGACCCTGACTCTGACCCTAACACTAACCCTAGTTCTAAACATCAAAACATAAATCTAAACCAAACCCTAGCCCTAGCCCTAACCATAACCCTAAAATGAGTTATAATCATAACCCTAGTTATTACATTGGCTGTATTCCTAAACCTAACCCTAATGTAACCAAAAACATATCTCTACATGAAGCCATAAGAATACCTATAACCCTAACCATAACCCTAATTCTAGCCCTAAAACTTACCCTAAACCTAACCCTAACCCTAACACTTGACATAACCCAAAACCTAACTCTAACTCTAGCTTTAATCCTAACAATAAACCTAGCCCTAACCCCAGCTGTAACCCTATCAATTATCCTAATCCTAATCCAAAACCTAATGCTAACCATAGGGCAACCCCAAACCTATTCCTAACACTAAACCTATACTTTACCCTAAACCTAACCTGAACCCTAAACCTAACCATTATCCATAAACCTAATCCTAACTCTAATAATATTAACCCTAAAATTATATCTGACCATAATCCTAGACCTACATTTGTCCTAGCCCTAATGAAGCCCTAAATCTAAAACAAACTCTAGCCCTAAATCTAGCCCTAATTTTATTCTTAATCCTAAACCTAACCCTATCCATAGACCTAACCCTGAAAGACCCCCTCCCCAACCCAGCTGCTTATAGCTTTAGCTTAGTAGTGCCAGATAAAACAAGGCTTGAAAAATAGTTTGTCAAAGGAGGTCAGAGGGGCAACAGAGTCAGCAAGTTCAGCGGTTGGGCTTGCTCAAGGTCGTTACAAAAACAGGATGTGCAGAGGCAGACATCTGGTCAAAGAGGGAACGGAAGGGAACAGAAACTGGTCAAGTCAACAACTTTATCTGATTTCCGAGAACAGAAGGAACTATAATCCCCACCTCATTTAAATCCTCCAATAGGGATCCTGTAACTATGCATCTCGCTTCTGTATACACGCTTCTGCTTGTAAGCTCTATATAAACCCCTCAGGATAAGCCAAGGGCGCGCGAGTCTCATAGAGCTTGTCGCCCCGGGTACATGTGCACTCGAATAAACCTCTTGCTGTTTGCATCCGAACTTAGTGGTCTCGCTGGTCCTTTGGGTACGGGTCTCTTCAGATGGAAGGCACTCTTGGAGGGTCTTTCAACCCTAATTTTAACCCTCACCATAGTTCTAAAGCTAGCTATAACATCATACCTAACCATAACCATAATGATAACCCTGGCCATAAACCTAGGCTCAGCCTTAATACTAAACCTAGCTCTAATCCTAGCCCTAATTAAGCCCTAAATCTAAACCTAAATCTAACCCTAACACTAACTCTAACTCTCAGCCAAGCCCTATACCTAGTTCTAACCCAATTACTTATGATAACTGAAACCCGAGACCTAACCCTAGCCCTTACCTTTGCTGTAGACCTAAACCTAGATTTAACTATAACTCTAAATTTAATCATAATCCTAAGCCAAAACCACACCCTAAAACTAGCTCTAACCCTAATGCTAATTTGAAATTAGCCCTAACACTAGCCCTAGCCCTAAAGACAAACTGAGTCATAACACTGACCCTAAACCTTAACCTAAACCAAAACCTAACCCTACACCTAGACCTAACCCTAGCCCTAATTCGAGTCCTAACTTGAATATTAACCATGACTCTGACCTTAACACTAACCAAAGCTCTACACATCACACAATCCCTAAACCTAATACTAACACTAAACCTCAACCTCAACCTAACCTTAAAACTAGCCCTAACCGTAATTCCAGTTCTTAAATTAGCCATAGCCCTAAACCTAACACAAAATCTAGCCCTAATCCAAGGCCTAACCCTAGATTTAACCCTAACCCTAACCCTGGCCGTAACCTTAACCCTATCCCTATTCCTAATCCTAGCTCTTACCCTATTTCTTACACTTAGTCACACCCTCACCCTATTGCTATCCTAGTCCTAACCCTAATTGTATGCCTACCCCAAACCCTAATTCTATTACTAGTCCTAAACCTAGTTCTCATTCCAGCTCTAAACTTAACCCAAACTGAAAACCCAATGCTGACACTTATTCTGACCCTAACAATAAACTTAGGTTTAAACCTGACCCTAACCCTTATCCAAAACCTAACAGTAGTCCTACCAGTAACCCTAACCATAAACCTAACACTAATACTAGCCTGTGAACTAAACCTAATCCTAAATAGAGCCATAATCCTAGCCTTAGCCCTAACAATAACCCTTAACCTAAACAAAACACTAACTCTACCCCTAGACCTACCCTAGTCCTCATTCTGAACCTAACACTAAACCTAATCCTAATCTGAACCCTGACACTTACCCTAACAAAAACCCTAACTCTAAATCTTTTCCTAACACAAAAAGTAACCCTAACACAAGACAAACTTTAAATGTAGCCTTAACCATAACTCTAGCTCTTACATTACCCATATACCTAAAACTAGCCCTAAACCTCACACAAATCTTAGCCTAATCACAGCCCTAAACTGAACCCTAAGCATAACCCTAAACTTAACCTAGCCATAACCATAAAACTAACCCTCGTTCTAGCCCTAACCCTAGCTCAAATCCTAAACCTTACACTAAACCTAACCCTTGCACAAACCCTAAATCTCACCCTAAATCTATCCCAAATCCTAACTGTATCCATAGCCCAAACCCTAGCTCTAACTTTATCCATTACACTAAACATAACCCTAAAACTAAAGCTAAACCTAGCCCTAAACGTAATCCTAACCCTACCCTAGTCAGACTGTAAACCTAACCCTCGCCCTAGGCCTAAATCTAGCTAAATTCTTAATCCTTACACTTAATCTAAACCTAACACTAACCCAAGACCTAACCCTAACCCTAACCCCAACCCTAATCCTAACCTTAACCCTAGTCAAAAGCCTAGTTCGAACCATATCCAATACACTAATCCTCAACTTAACCCTAATGATAACACTAGACCTAAAGCTAAACCTACTATAACTCTAAACATAAACCTAACCCTAGAACTAACGGTGAACCTAACCCTGAACCTAAATATAAGATAGCTCAAACCTTAACCCTAATCCTAAACCAAAACCTAATGCTAACCTCAACCTAACCCTATCTTTAACCTGATATCTAAACCTATTAGCCTAACCCTAATGATAATCCTAGCACTAACCAAAACACTAATCATGACCCCAACCCTAGAACAAACCCTAAATTAACCTTAGCCATAGGAAAAATCCTAGCTCAAACACTAAACTGTACCCGAAACCTAATCCAAACCCTAACTCTTGCCTTAACCCTGACCCTAACCCCAACTCTAGCCCTAATCCTAACCATTATCCTAGCCCTAACCCTAGGTCTAACCCTATAATTAACACTAACAATAACCATAACCCTAATGCTAACTCTAGCCTAACCCTAAATTTATCACAAAACCTAACCATATCAATTTAGCATAAACCTAACCTGAACCCTAAACCTAACACTGTCCATTACCCTAACCCTAATTATAACCTTAAAACTAATTTGAGCCTTAACCCTAAACCTTAACCTAACCCAAAGCCATAGCCTTACCCTGACCCTAATAATACACCAGCTCTTAATCTGACCCTTTCCCTAAATGTAACACTTAAATTTGCCCTAGACATAAACCTAACCCTAAAAATATCACTAACTAGAAACCTAGATTTGACATTAGTCCTAGACCTAATTCTTGCCCTAAACCTAACACAAAACCTAGTCCTAATCCTAGCCTTAAATCTAGCATTAATCCTAAACCTAACAATAACCCTGGCCCTAACCCTAAAGCTGATCATAAAACTTGCCCTAACCCTAACCATAGCACTAAAACAAAACTGAGCAACAGGCTTATACTAATCTTAACTTAAACCAAATCCTAGCACTACACCTGGACTAACCCTATCCCTAGTTTGAGTCCTAATCACAACCTTAAAAATATCCCTGAACCTGAATTATATCCTAGCACTCATCCTAGCTCTAAACACCACCCTAAACTTAAACTGAACCCTAAGAGTAAACTTAGGTCTAATTCAAGTCCTAACCCTAACTCTATACTAATCCTGACCTGACTGATATCCTAACACTAACCCTAGCTATAAATAACACCCTAATCTTAAACCTAACCCTAACCCTTGACCTACCCCTACCACTAACACTAATAGTAACCCTAGTCCTTATATTAGCCATTGCCTTAACCCTAGCCTTAAACCTCACACAAAATTAGCCCTAATCGGAGACCTAAACCTAGCTTTAACACTAACCATAAACCTAACACTAGCCCTAACCCTATGCCTTACCCTGAGCAAAAGCTTAATCAAAATTGCAACCCAAGACCTATCCCTAATCCTTAGGCTAACCAAATCCTAACCCTATAAATAGTCCTACCAATAGATCTCCTTCTATCTCAAATAGTATTCCAAACTCTAACCCTAACCCTGATCTTTATTCTGACAATAACATAAACCCTAACCCCAAACCAAACCATAACACTAGCCCTACTTGTAACATTATACATAAACCTAACCCTACCACTAGCTCTAGAACTAAACCTAATCTTAAATCTAGCCTGAACTCTAGATCTAGACCTAAACAAAATCCTAGCCCTAGCCCAAAAAAAAAAAAAAAAAAAAACCCTTTACCTAATCCAAACACTAACTCTACCCATAGACCTAAACCTATTCCTAATTCTGGCTTTAAACCTAATTTTACTCTAACCCAAACACTGATTCTGGCTTTAACACTAAACCTACCTGTAAACCTGAAACTAACCAAAACCTAAATATAATTCTAGACCAGCCATAACCCTAACCCTAAAACTAGCCCTAATCATAACCTAGATCTTACATTACACATAGCCCTAACCTTAGGCCTAAACCTAACTCTAAACATAGAGGTAATTTTAGGCCTAAACCTAGCCCTAAGCATAACCCTAACCCTAACACTAGCCCTATACCTAACCCTAGCCCTCACCTTAGTCCTATTATAACTCAAAGCCTAACTCTAAACTAAACATAAGCCTAGAACTATCCCTAACTCTCACTCTAATCCTAACCCAAATTCTAAACTTAACCTAGCCCTAAACCTAGCTCTAAACTTAACCATTACCCTAACCCTAAACCTAAATTTATTGATAATCCTAGCCTGAAACCTAATGGTAAGCCTAAACCCTAGCCGGAAAAGTAAACATAGACATAACCCTACTATCAAACTCAGCATAGCCCTAACTCTAGATCAAACCATGAATCTAACCATAACCTAAACATAAACTTAGCTCTAATCCTAACTCTATCACTAATTGTAACCCTAAACCAAATCTAAACCTAACTTAACTCTATCTGTTACCTTAACCCTAACCCTAATGTTAATGATAACCCTAGCCCTAACTCTAACCCTAACCATAAACCTAACATAATCCTATCCCTAGACTGAATCCTAAACCTAGCCCTAACCCTAGATCAAAACCTAAACTTTAAGCTAAACATAACCCTAAACCTAACCTTAACCCTAGTTCTAACACTACCACTAACTATAACTCAAGGCATATTCCTAACCACAACTCCAGTTCTAACCTAATCTCTAACCCTATCAATTACTCTAAACATAACCCTTACCTAATGCTAACCCTAAGCCTAACCCTAGCCCTTTCACTAATGCTAATGGTATCAATTACCCTAAATCAAATCTGAACCTTAAAATAAACCCTAACTATACCCCTAACCCTAACCCTAATGCTAATTTGGGCCATAAACCTAAATCTTACCTAAGTCAAATCCTAATCCTAATAATTCCCCGAGTTCTAAACCTGACCCTTACACTAGACATAGCCATAAGTCTAACCCTAAAACTATCTTTAACCATAACCCTAGACGTGATATAAACCCTAGACCTGATATAAGCCCCAGCACTAATCCTATCGCTGAATCTAATACAACCACTAGCCCTCATCCTAACCCTAAACTTAGCCTTAATCATAACCCTAACACCAACCCTAGCCCTAACCCTAACTCTAACCCTCACCCTATATCTAAACCTAGCTATAACGCCATTTTTTTTAATCCTAAACTTAAACCTAACCCTATCACTATCTCAGGGCCTAAGCTGAACACTAACCCTAGTCAAAATCCTAGCCCTAATTTAACACTATCCAAAACCTAACTCTCATTTTAGCCCTATCACTAACTCTAACTCTCACACTAGCCCTATTTCTAGTTCTAAACTTATCCCTTACCATAAGTCTAACCCTGGCCCTAACCCTTGCCCTATCCTTAATCTTAGCATAAACCTAGATGTAACATAACTATAAATGTAACCCTAACTCTAAGTCTAAGCCTAACATTAACAATAGCCCTAACCCTAATACTAATTGTAAAACTAGACTTAACTCTAACCCTTTGACTAAAACAAAACCAAGCAATAGACCTAACACTAAACCATAACTTAAACCAAACCCTAAACTACTACAAAAACTTATCCTAGCCCTAATCGAGTCCTAACCCCAACCTTAAAACTAACCCTTACCTTGACTCATATCCTAACACTGACCTTAGCTCTAAACACGACGCTAACCTTAAACTGAACCCTAATAGTAAACCTAGCCCTAATTCCAGTCCTAATTCAAACCCTAAAACTAAACCTGACCTTGACCCCTATCCTAAAAATAACTCTAGCTCTAAATATAATCCTAAACATAAATCTAACACTAATTCTAGAACTAATCATAACCCTAACCCCAAAGCTAACCCTAATTGTAACCCTGGTTCTTATATTACCTGTTGCCCTAACCCTAGCCCAACACTAACACAAAAACTAGCCCTAATCCAAGCCCTTTACCCAGCTTTAACCCTAACCCTAACCCTAACCCCACCCCTAACACTTGCTCTAACCCTATCCCTAACTCTAAGCAAAATCCTAACCCTAATGGTAACCCTAGACCTATCCCTAATCCTCAGCCTAATCAAAACTCTCACCATATCAATAGTCCTAACCCTAGCCCTCATTATAGCTCTAACCCTATACCAAACCTTAAACATAACCCTGACCCTAATCCTGACCATAACATTAACCTAGGTCTAAACCGGATCCTAATGCTTGACTAAACCCTAACACTTGCCCTACCAGTAAACTTATACCTAAACCAGACTCAAACACTAGCCCTAGACCCAAACCTAATCCTAAATCTAGAATTAACTCTAGATCTAGACCTAAATAAAAACCTAGCCTTAGCCCTAACAATAACCTTTAACTTAATGCAAAGACTAACCCTACCCCTAGACATAAACCTAGTCCCAATTCTTAACTCTAACACTAACCTGAACACTGACCATGCCTTTAAAACTAAACCTATCTCTAAACCTGACCCTAACCAAAAACCTAAACCTAAAAGTAGATATAGCCATAACCCTAACCCTACAACTAGCCCTAATCATAATCCTAGCTCTTACATTATCCATAGCTCTAACTCTATGCCTTAACCTAACACAAAGTCTGCAGTGAATTCTAGGCCTAAATCTAGCCCTAAGCATAAACCCAACCCTAACACTAGCCCTAACTGTAACCCTAAACTTAAAAATAGGCTTAGTCTTAAACCTTTCTCAAAGCCTAACACTTACAAAAATATAAACTTAGAATATACCTTACTCTAAACCCTAACCCTAGCCCTAATGCTGAACTTAACCCTATCCCTAAACCTAGCTCTAAACCTACACCTTACCTAACCCTACACCTAACTATATTGATAACCTTAGCCTTAACTCTAACCGTAACCCTAACCCAAACCTGAAAACTAATAATAGACCTAACCCTAAACCTAACACTTGCAATAGCCCTAAACCTAGCTCAAAACCTAACCCGTACCATAAACCTAAACATAACTGTAGCCTTAACATTAATACTAAAACTAAATCTAACCCTAAACCTAAACTTACATCTAATTTTATCATTACCCTAACCCTTATCCTAATCCTAATGATAACCCTAGCCCTAACCTTAACCCTAACACTGATCCTACCATAATCCTGTCCCTAGACCTAAAGGTGAACCTAATTCTCGACCTAGACCTATCACTAACACTAGCTCAAACCCTAGCCCTTACCCTAAAAATAACCCTAGCCCCAAACCTAACCCCAATCCTTGCCCTAATCCTAACTGTTACCATAGTCCAAACCCTAGCTGTAACTCTATACATTACCCTAACTATATCCCTAGCAATAATTCTAACCTGAAGCCTCAACCTAGCCCTAACACTTACTCAATTCCTGACCCTTACCCTTAACCTAACACTAACCCTAACCCTAGCCCTAATCCTAAACTTAAAACTAGACATCACCTTAAACCACCCATTACCCTAACCCTAAACATAAACGTCATGGTATCCTATCCCTAACTCTTGACCTACTCTAACCCTAACTGTAAACCTAAAACTAGATTGAACCTTTGCCATAGCCCTAACTCTAGCTCAAACTCGAACAATTATGCTAAACTTAACAATAAACCTAGTCCTAAACCAGAAACCTAACACTAATCCTAAAACAATATCTAAACCTGTACATTACCTTAAAAATAATGGTAACCATAATCCTAACCCTAGACCTAATCCTAAACCTAACTATATCCTTAGCACTAACCTTAGCTCAAACACTAACCTATACCCTAAACCTAACCCTAGACTTAATCCTAACCCTAACCCTAACTCTAGCCCTAATCCTAAACATAACCCTAGCTCTAACCCTAGTTCTAACCCTATCAATTACCCTAATGATAACCATAAAAATAATGCTAACCCTAGGCCTAAACCTAACCTTATCCATTACCCTAAATCTAGCCTGAGCCCTAAACCTAACCCGAAGCCTAAACCTAACTTTATCCATTACCCTAACCCTAACTCAAACCTAATGCTAATTTGAGCCATAACTCTAAACCTCATTCTAACCCAAACAAAAACCTGACTCTGACTATTATAATACCCCTAGCTCTAAAGATGAACCTCACACTAAACCTAACTCTGAAACTAGACCTAGCCATAAATCTTATCCAAAACTATCCCTAACCATAACCCTAGACCTGATATTAGCCCTAGCCTTAATTCTTGCAATAACCCTAACACAAACGCTAGTTCTGATCCTAGCCCTAAACCTAGCCTTGATCCTTACCTGAAACCTAACACTAGCCCTATCCCTAATTTTATTCCTCGCCCTAGGTCTGAACCTTGCTTTAACCCCACCCCTTCCCACAAATCTAACCCTAACTCTAACTCTAGACTTAACACTTACACTAATCCTATACCTGATCCTAGCCCTAATTTAGCCCTAATCCTACCACTAGTACTAAGACTAACTCTAACTCTTGCCCTAGTCCTATTCCTAGATCTTAACCTATCCCTTACCATAACCCTAATACTTGCCCTAACCTTAGCCCTAACACTAGCCCTAGCCCTAACCCTAGAACTAGCCATAACTCTAAGTCCAACCCTAACACTAAGCCTAAACCTCACACTCACACTAGCTCTAATAATAACAATAATCCTAAAACTAGCCCTAATCTAGTTCAAGCCCTAAAACACAACCGAGCCATAGCCCTAACCCTAATGATTAATCTAAACCAAAACCTAACCCTACACCTAGCCCTAACCTTAGCCCTAATTCCAGTCCTAACCTAACCATAAAACTAACCTTAAGCCTGCATCTGACCTTACAATAACCCTAGCTCTAACAACACCCTAAAAGTATACCTAACTGAAAAACTAGTACTAGACCTTAATGAAACCCTAAAAGTAGCCCTAATCATAACTCTGGTTCTTACATTAGCCGTAGCCCTAACCTAACCGAAACTCTATCCCTAAACTGAGCCCTACACTTCGCTTTAAACCTAACCCTAACCTTAGCCCTAACCATTACCCTAAACCTAATTCTAACCCTAAATCTGGTCCTAACCCTAAACCTAACCCTAGACTTAATCTAAACCATAATCCTAGCCCTGACTCTAGCTCTAACCCTATCCATTACCCTAAACATAACCCTAACCCTAATGATAACCCTAGCCTTAAATTAACCCTAATTCTAAACCTAGACCTGACAATAACCATAACCATAAACCTAGCCCTAACCACAGATAAAACCCTAACACTTAGCCTAAACCTAAACCTAACACTATCCTGAGACCTAGTCCTAAGCCTAGCCCTAATCCTAACCATAAACCTAGACCTAAACCTATCCATTATCCTAAACATAAGCCTAACCCAAACAATAGCTCAAAACATAGCTCTAACCCCACCTATCACCCTAATTCTAATTATAAACATCATGATAACACTATCCCTAACCCTAATCCTATTCTAACCCTAACTGTAAACTTACCACTAGTGCTAACCCTAAACCTACACTATCCCTAATTTTAAACCTAACCATACACCTAGCCATAAACCTAACCCTTACCATAGTCTTAATCCTAGCATAAATCCTAAGAGTTATGCTAAACCTAACACAAACCCTAGAACTAAACCTCAATCTAACCCTATCCATTTAACCCCAATCCTATCACTAATACTAACCTTATCTTTTCCTAAACCTAAAATAAACACTAAACCTAACCCTATCCATTACTCTAATCATAACTCTAAACCTAACCCTAATGCAAATTTGAGCCCTAAAAATAACCAAATCCTGACCCAAATTCTGAGCAAGAAACTGACTCTAATAACACACCTGGCTCTAAACTGACCCTTACCCTAAACATAACCCTTAAACTAGACCTAGCCATAAAACTAACCTGAAGAGTATCCCTAACTGTAACCTTAGACCTGACATTAGCACTCTACCTTATTCTTTACTTAAACATAACACAAAACCAAGCCCTCATCCTAGTCCTAAACATAGCCTTAATCCTAACCCGAAACCTAACCCTAGCCCAAACCCTAATTTCAAACCTAGCCCTAGTTCTGAATGTAGGAATAACCACATCATTTCTCCTACCCCTAACCCTAAACCTAACACTACCACTAACACTAACCCGAGCCCTAACCCTAGGCCTAATCCTAACACTAACCATAGCTCTAATCCTAGCCCTAATTTAATGCTAACTGTAACCCTAACTCTAACACTAGCCCTAAGATTAACCCTAACTCCAAGCCTAGACCTATTTCTAGTACCAACCTTATCTATTGCCTATCCCTAACACTTTCCCTAACTTTAGTTCTAACCCTAGACATAGACCTAAACCTAGAAGTAACCATAACTCTATATCTAAACCTAACTCTAAACCTAAACCTAACCCTTACACTAGCAGTAACTCTAATTCTAATTTGAAAACTAGCCCTAACCCTAGCCATAGCCCACAAACAAAACTGAACTATAGCTCTAATACTAAACCTTAACCTAAACCAAATCTTAATGCTACACCTAGTCCTAACCCTATCCCTAAAACTAATACTGACCCTGACTCTGACCCTAAACCTAATCCTACTCTGAACAAAACTCTAACCCTAAACCTAACCCAAACACTTGACCTAGCCTTAATTCTAACACTAAAACTATCTCAAACCATAAAGCTAATTCTTACTTTAGCCATAGCCCTAACACTAACACACAAAACCTAGCGCAGAACTGATCCTTAACCCTAGCTTTAACTCTTACCCTAACCCTAACACTAACACTATCCCAAAAACTAGCTCTAAACCTATTCCTTACCCTGAGCCAAACTCTCACCCTAATGCTACCCTAGATCTAAACCTAATCCTTAGCTTACCCCAAACCCTAATTACATTACTACTCCTAACACTAGCCCTCATTCTATCTCTAACCCTTAATGAAACCCTAACCTTAGTCCTAACCCTAACCCGTAGCCTAAGCCTAACCCTTACCCTTATTCTGACACTAACACTAACCCTAGTCCAAAGCCTGATCTTAACACTAAATCAAACCCTAACACTAGCCCTACCAGTAAACCTATACCCAAACCTAACGGGATAACACTAGCACTAGACCTAAACTTAATTCTAAATATAGCTTTAACTCTAGCCCTAGTTCAAAACAAAAACTTAGTCCTAGCCATAAAATAAACATTAACCTAACTCAAAGACTAACCCTAGCCCAAGACCTAACCCTAGTTCTAATTCTCACCCTAAAAATAAACCCAATGCTAACCAGAACACTGACACTTACCCTAACACAAACCCTATATCTAAACCTTATCCTAACCCAAAACTTAAACCTAACACTAGACATATCTATAACCCTATCCAAAAATCTAGCCATAACCATAACCCTAGCTCTTACATTACCCATAGCCCTAACACTAGCCATATACCTCACACAAAACCTAGCCCTAATACAAGCCATGAACTTAGAACTAAGCATAAACTTAACCCTAACACTAGCATAAACACTAAACCTAATGCTTGCAATAGCCCTAACCCTAGCTCAAACTTTAACCCTTACTCTAAACATAACCCTAGCTCTAAACCTAACCCTAAACCTATCCCTAATCCTAAGTGTAACCATAGCCCAAATCCTAGATCTAACTTTATCCATTACTTTAAACATAACTCTAACCCTAATGCTAAACCTAGCCCTAACCTTAACCCTAACCCTAACCCTAACTGTAGCCCTAATCATAGCCCTGATTCTAACCCTAACCCTTGTACTAGCCCTAAAAATAGCTCAAACCCTAACACTTACCCTAAAGGGAACCCTAACACTAAACCTAGAAGTAGCGCAAATACTAGCCCTAATCCTAACCTTAACCTAAGCCCTACAACTAGCACTAAACCTATTAATTTGGTTAGCCTAATCCAAATGCTAACCTGCAGCCTTACCCTAATCCTATCCCTAACACTAACCCTAACACTAGCCCTAAACGTAGGCCTAAATTTAAACACTAATCATAGCATTAATCCTAGCCCTATTTGAACCCTAAACTTAACCCTATTCCTAAGTCTAACTCTAACTCACAATCTAGCTCTATTTCTATTTATAACCCTATTCATTACCTTAACCCTCACAATAGCCCTAACCTGAGCCCTAATGCTAACCATAGCCCTAACTCTAGATCTAACCATAACTCTAAATGTAACCCTAATCTTTAACCTAAACCACATTCTAAAACTAGCCCTAACACTATTGCTAAACATAAAACTAGCCCTTATCCAAGCCCTAGCACTAAAACAAAACCGAGCCATTGCTCTAACCCTAAACCTTAACATAAACCAAATGCAATCCATAACTAGCCATAACCTGAGCTCTAATTCGAGTTCTTGGCCTAAAACTAACCCTCACCCTGACTCATAACCAAACACAAACCCTAGCTCTAAATATCACCCTAACCCTAAAACTAATGCTAACTCTAGACCTAGCCAAAACCCTAACCCTAAAACTAACCCTAATCATAACCCTAGTTCTTACATTGCCTTTGCCAACAATAGCCCTAACTCTAATACAAAAATAGCCCTAATATGAGCCCTAACACTAGATTTAACCCTATCCCTAACCCTTAAACTAGCCCTAAACCTAATCGTAATCCTTGCCCTAACCCTTGCTCTAATTCTATCCATTACCCTAAGATAAACCCTATTTATAATGCTAAATCTGGTCCTAAAACAAATTCTTAGCCAAACCCAAACCATAACCCTATTACTAGTCCTAACACCAGCTCTCATTCTAAATCTAACCCTAACCAAAAAGCTCACCCTAACTTTCACCATTATTCTGACCAGAACACTAATTATAGGTCTAAACCTGACCCTAAACAGAAACCAAAACCTGAAACTAGCTCTACAAATAAACTTATACCTAAACCTAAACCTAACACTAGCCCCAGACATAAGCCTAATCATAAATCTAGCTATTACTCTAGCCCTTGACCTAAACAAAAACTTAGCGCTAGGCCTAACAATAACCCTTAATTTAAACCAAAACCTAACCCTGCCACTATACCTAAGCCTAGTTCTATTCTGGGTTTCCAACTAAACCTAATTTTAACCTGTACACTGACCCTGACACTAATATTAAACCTAGCTCTAAACCTGACCTTAACTCAAACCCTAAACCTAACACTAGTCCGAGCTATAACCCTAACCCTAAAACTACCTCTAATCAGAACACTTGAACTTATATTACACATAGCAATAACCCTAGGCCAAAACGTAACACAAAACTTAAATAACCCTAACCCTAATCATTTCCTAAACCTACCCTAAGCATAACCCTCACCCTAAACCTAAACCTAATCTTAACCCTAAACTTAACTCTCATCTAACCCTAGCACTATCCATAACCATAACCCTAACCATAGCCGAATCCTAACCTTAACTCTAGACCTAACACTAGCTATAACATAGCCATTACCCTAACTCTAACCGTAACACTAATTAAAACCCTATCCATAACTCTAATTGAAACCCTAACCCAAAACATAAACCTAACCTTAGACCTAACCCTAAACCTAAACCTTGCCATAGCCTTAACCCTACCTCAAACCCTAACCCTTACCCTAAAACCAACAGTAAACCTATCCCTAAAATGAAACTTAATCCTAAACCTAACCTTAACCATAAAGCTAACTTTACATCTAACCCAATCTATTACCCTAAAGCTAATCCTAACCCAAATGAAAACTGTAGTCCTAACCCTAAACTAATCCTGACCATAACACTAAACCTAACCGTCATCCTAGACTCAACCCTAGCTCAAAACCTAAACTTTACCCTAAATATAACCCTAACCCTAACACTAAGCTAGGTTTAATAGCCCTAACCCAAAACCTAACCTAATTTTAACACTAATCCTCACCTAACCCTAGCCCTAAACATAGAACTAACCCTATATATTATCATTATGACAACCCTAAAATAGTGCTAACCCGCTAACCCTAGGCTTAACCCTAAACGTTTTGCTAACCCTAAAGCTCTCCCAGCTCTAAACCTAACTGAAACCTAAACCTAACCCAATCGATTATCCTAACCATAATTCTAACCCTAATGCTCATTTGAACCCTATCCCAAAAACTGAACCAAAAGCAAACCACAACACTGATCCTGACCCTAAAAATACACCTAGCTCTAAACCTTACCCTTACCCTAAGCCTAACACTTACACTAGACATAGACACAAACTTAACCCTAAATCTATCCCAAACTGTAACACTAGACCTGACATTAGCCCTAGCCCTAATTCTAGACCTAAACCTACAACAAACCCTAGCTTTCATCCTAGCTCTTAACCTAGCCTTAATCACAAACCCAACCCTAACCCAAGCCCTAATCCTAATTCTCACCCTTACCCTACCACTAAACCTAGCTATAACACCATACTTTACCATAAAATTAACTATAATGCTAGCCCTAACACTAGGCCTAAGCTGAACACTAACCCTAGCCCTAATCCTAGCCCTAACTTAGGCCTATTCCTAAAACTAACCAAAACCCTATCCCTAGCCCTAGTTCTAACCCTATCTGTTACCATAATCATCACCCTAGCAATAACCTTTGACCTATAGTTAGACCTAGCCCTAATCCTAGATCTAGCACTAAATCCAAATCTAACCTAACCAAAGCCTAAGCCCAACACTAAGACTAGCCTTAACCTAAAGCTAATCTTATAACTTGCCCAAACTCTAAACCTAGGATGGAAACCAAACTGAGCGACATCCCTAACCCTAAACCTTAACTTAAACCAAATACTAACACTTCACCTAGACATAACCCTAGACCTAATTTGAACCTTAAAACTTACCCTGACTCATATCCTACTACTGACCCTAGCTCTAAAGACCACCCTAAATTTAAACCAAACCCTAACAGTAACCCTAGGCCTAATTCAAGTCATAACCCTAACCTTAAATCTAACCCTGACCCTGACTGATATCATAAGAGTCACCCTAGTTCAAAACACAGCCCTCACCTCAAACCCTGGCCCTTATTTGAGTCCTAAATCTAACCCTAAAACTAACCCTGATGCTGACTCATATTCTAACAATAAACTTAGCTCTAAATATTACCCTAACCTTAACCATAAACCTAACACTAGACATACCCCTAACCCTAACCCTAAAACTAATTCTAATTGTAAACCTGGCTCTTGTATTAGCCAATGCTCAAATCTGGCCAATGCCAAATAAAACAAAAACTAGCTCTAATCCGAGCTCTAAACCTATATTTAACCCTAACTCTAGCATTAACCCTAGCTCTAAGGCTATCTCTTAAACTAAGAAAAAACCCTAACCCTAAGGATAACATTGATGTATCTTTAATCCTTAGGCTAACCAAAACACTAACCCTATTAATAGTCCTAACCCTAGCCCTCATTGTAGCTCTAATCCAATTCCAAACCCTAATTCCAAACCTGAACCGTATTCTGACCCTAACACTAACCTTAGGTCTAAAACTGACCCTAACCCTAGACCAAACACTAACACTAGTCATAGACCTTAACCAAATCCTAAATCTAACCTTAACTCTAGCCCTATACCTAAACATAAACCTAGCCCTAGGCTTAACAATAATCCTTAACATAACTCAAACGCTAACCCTAACCCTAAACTTAGACATAAACATAGTCAAATTTTTGGCTGTAATCCTAACACAAACTCTAACCAAAACACTTACCCTATATTTAGAGTAAATCTATCTCTAAATCTGACCCTACCCGAAAATCTAAACCTAACGCTAGACCTAGCCATAACCCTAACCCTACAACTAGCCCTCAATGTAACTCTAGCTCTTACATTACCCATAGCCCTAACCCTAGGCCTAAACCTAATAGAAAACCTAGAGCTAATCTTAGGCCTAAATCAAGCCTTAAGCATAACCCTAAAGTTAACCCTAGCTTAACCATAACCTAACCTTTGCCTTAGTCCTAATCCTAGCTCAAAGCCTAAACATTACTCTAAACATAAACCTACATGTATCCCTCAATCTAACTCTAACCCTAGCCCTAATCCTAACCTTAACCCTAGCCCTAAACCTAACTCTAAACCTATCCATTACTCTAAACCCAAACCTAACCTTATTGATAATCCTAGGCTTAATGTTAACCTAAACCTAACAATAAAACTAACCCTAGACCTAACCTTAAACCTCACATTTGCCATAGACCTAACCCTAGCTCAAACCCTAACCCTTACTATAAACCTAAGCATAACCCTAGCCCTAACTTTAAGCTTAAACATGAATCTAATGTTAAACATAGCCCTAAATCTACATCTAATCATATACATTACCCTAACCCTAACCCTATCACTAATGATTTCCCTAGTCCTAATCCTAACCCTAACCATATGAGTACTATAATCTTATCTCTAGGAGTAACCCTAAACATAACCCTCACCCTAGCCTTAACCCTAGCTCAACATCTAACACTTATGCTAAACAGAAATCTAAGCCTAAACCTAGTTTTATCCTTAATCATAACCCTAATACAAGACATATTCTTAACCATAAACCTAGTCCTAAACTTAGCTCTAATTCAATCCATTCTACTAACCATAACCCTTACCCTAATTCGAACCCTAGGCCTAACCTTAACCTATCACTAACCCTAACCCTATCAATTACCCTAAACCTAATGTAAACTCTAAACAAAACCCTATCATTACCCTAACCCAGACCCTAGTGCTAATTCAATCCCTAACCTGAAAACCTAACTTCAAACAAACTCTAAACCTGACTCTGACCCTAATAAATCTCATAGCTCTAAGGATGACTTTTACATTAAACCTAACCCTTACACTAGACCTAGCCATAACACTAATCATAAAACTATCCCCAACCATAAGCTTAGACCTGACATTATCCATAGCTCTAATCCTAGACCTAAACCTAATACAAACCCCAGCCCTTATCCTAGACCTAAACCTAGCCTTAATCCTAACCCTAAACCTAACTTTAGGCAAAACCAAAGAACTAACTCTAGCCCCAATCTTAGCACTAATTTAGTCCTATTCATAATCCTAACCCTAACCCTAGCCTTACGACTTACTCTAACTCTCACCCTAGCCCCATCCCTAATTCTAACAATATCCCTTACTGGAACCATAATCCTAGACCTAAAACCAGCCTTAACCCTAGTCCTATCATTAGCTCTAGCCCTAACCAATATGTAATTTTAACTCTAAATCAAACTTTTAACCTATCCCTAACCCTAACCCGAACTCTAAATCTAACTTTAACTCTAGCCCTAAAACAAAACCGAGCCATAGTCTTAACCCTAACACTTAAACTAAACCAACCCTAAACCCTAACCGTAACCTGAGGTCTAATTATAGTTTTAAGCTGAAAACAAGAACTAACACTTACCCTGACTCTGACCATAATATTAACCCTAGTCTAAACCTCAACCTAACCCTAACCCTAAACCTAACACTAGACCTACCACTAACCGGAACCCTAAATTTAACCCTAATTGTAACCCTGGTTCTTACATTAGCCTCATCCCAAACCCTAGCACTAACCTAAACCCAAACATAGCCCTAATCCAAGCCCTAACCCGAGCTTTAACCCTAATCCTAATCCTAAACGTAGTCCTAATCAAAACCATAACCCTAGCCCTAACCCTATCTCTAACCGTATCCATATCCATAACCATAACTCTAGGCCTAAACCTAACCCTATCCCTAATCCTAAACCTGTGCATTATTCTAAACCAAACGTAAACCCTAAACCTCATATTATAATTACACTAACACTAACCATAACACTAATTCGAGCCCTAACTTTAAACCTTAATTTATCCCATACTTCTAACCCAGACCTTGACCCTAATAATCACCCTAGCTCTAAACCTGACCCTAACCCTATACCTAACCCTTATATTAAATGTAGCCATAAACCTAACCCTAAAACTATCTTTAACCATAACCCAAGATTTGATATTAGCTGTAGCCCTAATCCTAGCCTTAACAGTAAAATAAACCATAACACTCATCCTATCCCCAAACTTAGTCTTAATCATTACCCCAACACTAACCATAGGCCTAATCCTAATTTTAACTTTCACCTTATCTCTAAACCTAGCTATAATGCCATTCCTCACCCTAAACTTAACCCCAAGCCTAACCCTAACTCTAGGCCTAAGGTGAACACTAACCCTAGCCCTAATCCTAGCCTTAATTTAACCCTATCCCTATCCCTAACCCTAACCCTAACCCTAGCCCCAAGACTAACTCTGACTATCACACTAGCCCTATCCCTAAACCTATCCATTACCATAATTTTAAACCTAGCCCTAAACCAAGCCATAACCATTGCTAAATACTTATTCTTAGTCCTAACACTAGAACTAACCCTAACTCTAAATCTAACCCTAAGCCTAAGCATAAGCCTAACATTAACACTAGCTCTAGCCCTATTGCTAATCATAAAACTAAGCCTAACACTAACCCTTGCAGTAAAAGAAAACCAAGCAATAGCCCTAACCCTAAACCTTAACTTAAACCAAAACTTAACACTACACCAAGACCTAACCCTAGCCCTAATTTGAGTCCTAATCTTAACCTTAATACTAACCCTAAATCTGACTCATATCCTAACACTCATCCTAGCTCTAAACACCACCCTAAACTTAAACCAAACCCTTACAGAAACCCTAGCATTAATTCTAGTCCTAACCCTTACCCTAAACTAAACTTGAACCTATTAACATAACAATAACACTAGCTGTAAATTTCATCCTAACCTTAAACCTAATCCTAACATTAGAGGTTTAAACCCTAACCATAACCCTAAAACTAACCCTAAAAGCCACAGTTCTTACATTAGCCATGCCTCTAACCCTAGCCATAACCCTAACACAAAAAACTAGCCCTTATCCAAGCCCTAAACCTATCTTTAACACTAACTCTACCCCTAACTCTAGCTCTAACCCTATCCCATACCCTAGGCCAAACCCTAGACCTAATGCTAATCCTAATCCTAATTCTATTCTTTAACCTAACCCAAAACCTAACCCTATTACTAGTCTTAACCCTAGTCCTCATTCTAGCTCTAACCATAACCCAAACCCTAACCCTAACCCTGATCCTTATTCTGAACCTAACACTAATCATAGGTCTAAATCTGAACCTAACCCTAAACCAAACCATAACACTAGCCCTACTGATAACATTATACCTAAACCTAACCCTAACACTGGACCTAGACCTAAACCTAATCCTAATCTATCCATAACTCTAGTCCTAGACCTAACGAAAAACCTAGTCCTAGCCCTAATAATAACCCTTAGCCTAAAGCCAAAAACTATCCCTTCCCCTAGTTTTGACCCTAGTACTAATTCTGGCCTTCCCATTAACCATAACCCTAAACTGAACACTGACCCTGACACTAACACTAACCCTAGCTCCAAACATCACCCTAAACCTAAAACTATACTTAGCTCTAACATTAACCCTAAATCTAGCCCTAATCATTACAAATTTCTTACAATTGCCATAGCCCTAACTTATTGCAAAACCTAGCTGTAACCCAAGTTCTACCCTACCTTTAACCCTAAAGCTAACCATAACCCTAACCTTAGCCCTAATCCTAAACCTAGGCCTAACCCTAGACCTAATCCTAAGCATGACACTAGCCCTATCACTAGCTCTAACCCTATCTATTACCCTAATGATATCCAAAATGCTTCTTCTAACCCTAGGTCGAACCCTAATCCTATCCCTAACCCTTACCCTATCCACTACATTACACCTAACCTGAACTCTAAACCTAAAACTATCATTAACCTATCCCTAACTGTAATGATAACTCAAGCCTTAACCAAAACCTTAATCTAATAAAAACCCTAACCCTGGTTCCGACTGTAATAATACTCATAACTCTAAAAGTGACAGTAACAAGAAACCTGACCCTTACAATAGACCTAGCTATAAACCTAAACTAAATTTCTCCCTAATTGTAACCCTAAACCTGACATTAGCCCTAGCTCTAATCCTAGTCCTAATCCTAACAAAAACCATAGCCCACATTCTAGCTATAAATCTCGCCTTAATCATAACCATAACCATAACCATAACCCTAATTCTAATCCTCACCATAGTCCTAAAAATAGCTATAATCCCATCCCTTAAACTAAACCTAACCCTAACCATAACCCTAGCACTAACCCTAGCCCTCAACCTAGGCCTAACCTTAACACTAACCATAGTCTTAATACCAGCCCTAATTTAGCCCTATCCCTAACCCAACCCTAACCCTAATCCTAAGACTAACTCAAACTCTTGCCCTAGCCTTATACCTAGTTCTAAACCATGTCTCCATACCTAGCCCTAAACTTAACCCTAATCCTAGCCCTATCCTTACCCACAGCTCAAAGCCTAGATCTAAACCTAACTTTAAATCTAACCCTAAACCTAAGCCTAAACCTCACACTAACACTAGCCCTAATCCTAAAACTAGCCCTAATGCAACCCCTAGCCCTAAAACAAAAGAGAATCATAACCCTAACCCTACACCTAGCCTTAATCCTATATCTAAATCTAGTCCTAACCCTAACATAAAAACTAATCTGGACTCTGACTCTGACCCTAATATTAAACCTAGCTCTAAACATCATTATAACTGTAAATTTAACCCTTACACTAGACATAGCTCTATTCCTGACCATATCACTAGCTCTAATCATAACACTACTTTGTATGTTAGCCATAGCCTTAACCTACCCCTAACTTAACACAAAACCTAGCCTTACTCCAAGTCCTAAACCTAGTTTTTTTAATATTTATTTTTTTTAGTTTTTGGTGGATACAACAACTTTATTTTATTGGTATGTGGTACTAAGGATCAAACCCAGCACCCTGCACATGCCAGGTGAGCACGCTACTTCTTGAGCCACATCCTCAGCCAATAAACCTAGCTTTAACCCTAAATGTAAATCTAACCCTAACAAAAAAGCCCTAATCCTGTACATAACCTTAGCCCTAATCTTAGGTCTAACCCTATCCATTACCCTAATGATAACTCATTATGCTAAACCTAGGCCAAACCCTAACCTTATCCATTACACAACCACACCTAAATCCTAACCCTAACACAAACAAAAGCCCTAATCCTATACATTATTTATTTATTCCCTTAATCTGAATCCCTAATGATAATTCAAGCCCTAAACCTAAACCCTAACTTAATCCAAACCCTCACCTTGATCCTGACCCTAATAATAAACCTAGCTCTAAAACTGACCCTTAGTATACACCTAACCCCTACACTGGACAAAGCCATAAACCTAACACTAAATATATCCCTAACTGTAACCCTAGACCTGACATTAGCCCTAGTCCTAATACTAGCCCTAACACTAACACAAACATTCGCCCTCATCATAGCCCTAATCCTAGCTTTAATCATAACCCTAAACCTAATCCTAGCCTTAACCTGAATACTAACCCTAGCCCTAGCCCTCAAACTAGCTATAAGCCAATACCTCACCCTAAACGTAATCTTAACTCCAACCATAACCGAAGAACTAAACCAAACACTAACACTAGCCCTAATTTAGCTCTATCCTGAACCCTAACCCTAACCCTAATCCTAGCACTAAGAATAACACTAACTCTCAAACTAGCCCTATCACTAGTTCTAAACCTATCCCTTTCCATAATCCTAAATGTAACCCAAACATTAGTCCTAACCCTTGCCCTATCCTTAGCCCTAGCCCTCACCATAGATTAAAACTTAACTATAAATCTAACCCTAACCCAAAGCCTAAGCCTAACCATTATAAATACATTTATATTTAGACTCTGTGTCTACAAATGTTGACTTCAATTATTATTTAGAATATAGTCATTAGTTTCATAAAAGTCACACCATTTCTGGTTGTATAGACAACTGAGGGTCAGGGATAGGATGCTATGTTAAAGGGGAAAAGAATGAGGATATGTGATTAATCTAACTTAGCAACTTTGGAGGAGAACTCTAATTAATAGACAGGGGGAATTAATGGAAGAAGGTATATATTCAAACTCCTTATCTGTATTCATAAAAATTACCCTATGTATAAATAGTAAAAGTTAGGAGGCTGAAAGTGGGATAGAAGGAGAAAGAAAAAAAAAGTAAAAAAAATAATAACACAAGAAGAAAGAGACAGAGAAAGAAAATAAAAGCAAATAAAGAGGTGGTGAGGTGGGGCCTATGCAATTCCTGTATATTATACAATTCTAGTGATTCAGTTCGTAAAGTCCAATTTCATGGAAAGTTCTTGGTTTCACATATGTTGAGGTTGTGAGGACCAGTCAGGGACGTGTAGAGGAGAATGGATGAGAAGAGCAAGAATAGAAAAGTAAGAAAGAAAAAAAGTCTCTCAGATTTCTGTTTTTTTTTGTTTGTTTGTTCGTTTTTTTCAGTAGGTAGAGTTGTCTATTCCTAGCTTGATTCTCTGTGCTCAGTATAGGGAGGTAGCCAGGGTGAGAAGGCTTGAGCTTCTACTGGGAGCCTCCCTACTCTTAGTCTCTGAATTGGAAACCAGGTGCCTGTACAGTTGCTGTTCCTCATTGATAGCTACACTCCCCAAAAGCTTGTGAGAAAAATCTTGAGTTATCACAGCTGGAGGTAGGGGAGTTGGAAACCGGTACCTGATAAGCTGCAGAACCAAGCTGGTAGCCACGCTCACTGATAGATGGAGAGTAAGGTTTTGCAAGATGGATTCCACCTATTACCCATTTATGGTGTTTGGTCAGGTGGGTGGTTCTGGAGTGGCCTTAAAATACAGTTTGTATTTTAGTGTGTCCAGAGCTCGGTCTGGTGACCTGCAAGCAAAGCCTTTGTGTTCTGTGCTGCCTTCCTTCTGTGCAGAGAGTGCCTGTGTGACTGAGACTGCTGTCTGTGCCCAGAGAAACTGTGCAGCCCAGGCTTCCATCTGTGCCGAGAGCACCCATGCAGCCCTAGATTTCTTCAAATTTTTATGATACTGGGCAGGATTCATCATTTACTTAGTCTTACTATGCTCCACAAGTTTGGACCTTGTTGGTTCATTTGTTTGCTGTCAGGAACAGTTTGTATTTTAAGGTTTCTCTTCATTATTGATTATATATGTTAATGAAAATTGAACTGGAAATCAAACAGGTTGGCAGGTGGTGCTTGAAACTTCACACAATCAATTTTCAGTGGATACTCTCTTGTTTCTTTCTTTTGAAGATAGGCCAAATATGAAGCATGCAAAAGAAACTGTACCCGAGACCTGGTTATTGTGTTAGTGTTATTATTTTTTTTCAATTTCTATGATACTGGTCAGGATTCACATTTTTCCTATTTTTATTATTCCCCAATATTTGGGCCTCTTATGTAAAAGGGTTTTTCTCTCAGGAACAGTTTCTATTTTTATGTTTCTCTTCTTTTTGCCCTATAGGGGTGAATGGAAATGAAGCTGGAAATCAAACAGTGTTTGTGCTAGCTGCTTGAAACTTCACACACTCAATCAGTTCTCAGTGAGCATTCTCTGGTTTGTTTCCTGTGAAGTATCCCTAACCTGAAGTAGAAAGAAACAACTTTATCTCTGAATGCTTTAGGAGCAAGCAAATTATACATGTACTGAAAGAGCTTCAAATTTTTTGATCAGATTACATTGATACCATACAGTATTCATCTTTGACCAACCTTAATAGGCTTCCCAAGTTTGAGCCTTCAAGGTTCAATGGTTCAGTGTCAAGAACAGTTTGAATTTTTAGTTTTCACTACATTATGGCCTATAGGTGTGAATGGAAATGGAGCTGGAAATCAAACAGAGTTGGTGCTAGCTGCATGAAACTTCACACACTCAATCACTTCACTGTGGGCATGCTCTGGTTTGTTCCTTGTGAAAGCACCTTAATTAAGGTGAAGCATGTGAAAACAATTTATCCAAGAGCACTTTAGGAGAAAATCGGGGAAATAGGCATGTATTCAAACATCTTCCCAAATTATTCATCAGAATTTTTGATACTGGACAGGATTCATCTGTTACCTTGCCCTACTAGGCATCCCAAGTTTTTGATGTTTATGATTAAGCTCTATAAACAGGAAAGGTTTAGTTTTAGGATTAGGTTTAGGGCTATTGTTAGAACTAATTTTGGGTTAGAGTTAGTTTTGTTCAAATTTCTTTGATACTGGTCAGAATTCATCTTTTACCTAGCATTACCATGGTTCCTAGGTTGGGCCTTCTCAGTTCAAGGTTCATTGTTAGGAACAGTTTGTGTTTTAAGGTTTCACTTTATCTTGACTTCTATGGGTTAGGGTTCGGGTTAGAGCTATGGCTTGGTTTATTCTTAGGGCTAGGGCTCTGGTTAGGGCTAGATTTTGAATTAGTGTTATGGTTATGGCTAGTGTTAAGTTGAGGTTTAGGCTTTGAGTTAGGGTTAGATTTAGAGTTAGTGTTAGATTCAGGGTTAGAATAAGAGCTAGGGTTAGTGTTACTCTAAGGGATAGGTTTAGAACTAGAAAAATGGATAGGATGAGTGTTAAATTTAGGTTTAGGACTAGGCTTAGGTTTAGGGTTAGTGATAAGCTAAATTATGTCTAGGATTAGGGCTAGGTCAGTGTTAGTGTTAGGCCTAGGGGTAGGGCTATTTTTAGAATTATCATTGGGATTAGAATTAAGTATAGGGGAATGGGTGGGGTTATAACTAGCTTTAGGGCTTGGGTGAGGGTTAGAATTAGGATAAGGACTAGTGTTAGTGTTTAGGTTAGGATTAAGGCTAGGTTAGGGCTATGGTTTCTGATAGTTCAGGGCTAGAACTAGGGCTAGGGCTAATGTCAAATCTAGGGTTATGATTAAGGATAGTTTTAGGGTTAGGTTATGGCTAGGTCTAGTGTCAGAGCTATGTTTAATGTAAGGGTCAGGTTTAGAGTTAGGGGCATTATTAGGGCCATGATCATGGTTAGCATTTTGTTTAGGTCAAAGTTTAGGGTTAGGGCTTGAATTAGTGTTAGGTTTAGGCTTACAGTTAGGGTAATGGATAGGCTTAGTTTTAGGATTCAGTTAAGGTTTAGGGTAATGGATGGGTTAGGTTTAGCAATAGTGTTAAGGTTAGCATTAGGTTATTATTATGTTTAGTACAATGGATAGAATTAGATCCAGGGTTAGGGATAGGTTATGGTTTGGATTAAGTCTAAAATTAGAGTTAGGTTTATGGATATGGCTAAGTTTTGTTTATGGTAAGTTTTAGTTTTAGGGCTAGTGTTATGATTAGGTTAGGGTAAGGGTTAGTGTTTGAGATAGTTAATGGCTAGGGTGAGGTTTAGGTTTATGTTTAGGTCTAGGGGTATGGTTATGGTTAGAGTTCTGTTTAGGTTCAGGTTATGGCTAGAAATTTCATTAAAGTTAGGGTTAATTTTAGTGTAATGGATAATGATAGATTTAGGGTTAGAGTTAAGGTTAGGGTATGGATTCATGCTAGTTTTAGGATTAGATTTAGTGTAAGGCTTAATGTTTCTGCTAGATTTAGGGTGATGGTGAGGTTTAGGTTTATGTTTAGGTCTTGGGATTCATTTATGGTTAGGGTTAGGGTTAAGGTTAGTGTTAGGGACAGTTTTAAAATTAGAGTTAGGGTAATTGACAGAATTAGAACTAAAGTTCAAGCTAGGATTAAGGTTAGGATAAGATCTATGGTTAGGGTTATAGTTTAGGATAGGACTAGTGTAATGCTTAGGTGAGAGTTTGACTTTGAGGTACGGTTAGGTATAAGGCAAGGGTTAGTGTTAGGGTTAGTGTTAGGAGTAGAGTTAGGGTTAGGGTTATACTTAAGTCTAAGGCCTAGGATTATGACTAAGTTTTGTGTTAGGTTTACGGATAGGGTTAGGACTATGGTTAGGGTTAGGGCTACTGTTAGGTTTAAGATTAGAGTTCAAATAGAGATAGGGATAGGGTTATATTTAGGGCTAGTATTAGGGTTAGGGTTATGGCTTGGTCTAGTATTAGGACTAGGTTTTGGGTTAGGGTCAGGTTTAGAGATAGGTTATGTTAGGTCCAGGGTCAGTGTTCTGGATAGGAATAGCGTTAGGGTTCAATCCACTATTAGGACTAGTCTTAAGTCTATGGGTAGGGTAAATTTTTAGTTTAGGTTAAGAGTTATTTTTAGGGCTAGAGCTAGGATTTTGTTCAGGTCTAGGGCTAGAATTATAGTTATTTTTAGGATTAGTTTTTGGTCTAGATCTATGATAGTATAGGTATAGGTATAGGCTTACTGGTAGGGCTAGTGTTAGGGTTTGGGTTTAGGGTTAGGGTCAGGTTTAGACCTAGGGTTGCTGAATAAGGGTCATGGATAGGGTTAGAACTAGAATGAGGGCTAGGGTTAGGACTAGTAATACTGTTAGTTTTTAAGTTAGGCTAAGGATTAGGGTGAGGACTAGGGTTAGCATTTGGTTTAGGGTTTGGTTATGGTAAGGGATAGGGTGAGAGCTAGGTTAGGGCTCGGTTTAGGGTTAGGGTTAGGGCTAGTGTTAGGGTTATGGTTAGTGTTTCAGCTAAGGTTAGGTCTAGAATTAGCGTTAGGACTTGCGTTAGGGTTAAGGCTAGGGTTATGACAATGACTAATGTAGGAACTAGGGTTAAAATTTGGGCTAGTTTTAGGTTTAGGGTTAAGGCTAGATCTGGTGTTAGGGTAAACTTAAAGTTAGGGTGATGTTTAGATCTAGGATTAGTGTTAGGATCAATGTTGGGTCAGGGTTATATTTAGAGTTAGGATTAGGGCTAGGTGTAGGTTTATGGTTTGGTTTAGGTTAAGGGTTAGTGTTAGGGATATGGCTTGTTTTTGTTTTAAGTCTAGGGTATGGGTAAGGTAAGTTTTAGAATTAGCATTATTGTTAAGGATAGCATTATGTTTTGGCTTAGCATTATGGTTATGGTTAATTTTAGAGTTAGGTTTAAATTTAGACTTAGGTTTAGATCCAGGGTTGGCTAGGGCTAAGAATAGAACTAGGGATAGGGCTAGGGCAAGAGTTAGAGTTAGGCTTAAGGCTAGGTTTAGGGTTAGAATAGCACTAGATTAGGTTTAGTGCTAGGCTTAGTGTTAGGGTTAGGCCTAGGGTTAGCACAGTGGTTATGTTTAGGTTTAAGATCGTGGTTAGGTTTAGGGTTATGGTTAGATTTAGGGTAAGGGATGGGATTATAGCTAGGTTTAGGGCTAGGGCGAGGGTTAGAATAAGGATTAAACCTCGGGTTATGGTTCGGGTTAGAATTAAGTCTAGGTTTAGGGCTAGGATCAGTGCTAGGGCTAATTTCAGGTCCAGCTTTACAGTTAAAGATAGTTTAGGGTTAGATTAAATGTTAGGTTTAGGGGTAGGATCAGGTTTAGAGCTAAGAGTATTGTTTGGGCCAGGGTCGTGATTAGTGTTTGGGTTAGGTTAAGGTTTAAATGTAGGGATCAAATTAGCATAGGTATAGCATTAGGGTAATGATATAGTTAGGTTTGGGTTTCAAGTTAGGTTTAGTGTAATGGATAGGGTTAGGATTAGGGATATGATAAGGTTTAGACCTAAGGTTAAAATTAGGGTTAGGATTATGGTTAGGTTAACGGATAGGGTTAGAGCTATGGTTAGAGCTAAGGTTGTGGTTATTATTAGTGCTAGGTTTACAGTTTCCATTAGGGTTAGGGTTAAAGCTCAGTTTAGGGTTCAGATTAGGCTAGGTTTTGGTTTAAGTTAGGGCTAGTGTTAGGGTTATAGCTAATGTAAGTACTGGGGTTACAATTAGGGTCTGTTTTAGGGTTAGAGTTAGGGTTAGGGCTAGGTCTAGTGTTATGTTTAGGGTTATGTTTAGGTTGATGTTTAAAGCTACAGTTAGTGTTACCCTCAGAATAATGGTTAGGGTTAGTTTATAGGTTCTGCTTAAAACCAGAATTATGGCTAGGTTTAGGGCAAGGTTTAGGGTTAGAATTTGGTTTAGGTTAAGGGATAGGGTTAGGGCTATGGCTCGGTTTTGTATTAGGGCTAGGGCTAGAGTTAGTGCTAGTTTTGGGAGTAGAGCTACAGTTCGTTTAGGGTTAGTGTTAGGTTTAGTCTTAGGCTTTGCATTTAGGGTTAGATTTAGAGTTACGTTTATATCTAGGGTTAGGACTAGGGCTAAGAAAGTGGCTAGGGTTAAGCCTAGGGTTAGGGCTAGGTTTAGAGTTCCAGTAAAGGATAGGTTTAGAACTAGTTTTAATTAGGGAAAGAGACTTAGTTTTAGGGCTGGGGTTAGGGTTAGGGATAGGGCTAAGTTAAGTATAAGATTAGGGATAGGGTTTGTTTTATGTTAAGCCTAGGTTTAAAGTTAGGGTTATAATTAAGGCTATGTTTAGTGCTAATATAGGCAGCTAGGGTTTGTGTTCGGGTCAGGGTTAGAATTTTATATAGGGCTAATGGCAGGTCTAGGGTTATGGTAATGGATAATTTTAGGGTTAAGTTTTGGCTAGGTCTAATATAAGGATTAGGTTTATGGTAAGGGTTAGTTTAGAGCTAGTGGACTTATTAGGTTCAGGGTCATAGTTAGGGTTTCTTTTAGGTTTGAATTTAGGGGTAGGGCTCAAATTAGCATTAGAGTTATGGTTATGGTAATGATAGTGTTTAGAATTATGGTTCAATTTAGGTTTAGGGTAATTTATATAGGGTTGGGTTAGTGATAGGTTTAGGGTTAGGCCTAGACTTAAAATTAGGGTTAGGTTTATGGTTAGTATTAGGTCTTGAGATAGAGTTAGGCCTAGAATTAGCATTAGGATTTGTGTTATGATTAGGGTAATGATTACAGTTAGAGATAAGGTTATAGCCAGACTTATGGTTAGGATTAGGTCTTGAGTTAGTGTTAAGGTATAGGTTAGAACTAGGGTTGGGGTTAGTATTATTTTTAGAGTATGAGTTAGGTTTTGAGCTATGATTCGGTTTAGAGCAAGTGTTAGGTTCAGGGTTATGTTTAGGGATAAGAATATGGTAGGTTTATTGTTACGGTGAGGGTTAGGGGAATGGTTATAATTAAGTTTAGGTTTAAGGTTAGGGTAATAAATATGGTTCGATGTAGGTTTTGAGTTAAGGACAGGGCTAGATTTAAGTTTAGGGTTAGGGTTAGGTCTATGATAAGGGTTAGGGTTTGATTTATGGTTACGGCATAGCGAGTATTAGTTTAGGGGTAGGTCTAGGATTAGCTTTCTGTTTAGGGTTAAGATTATGGTTAGGGTTAAGGCTAGGTTTCCAATTAGGGTTATGGTTATTGTTAGGGTAATGGGTAAGTTTAGAGCTAGGGTTAGGACTTGTGTTAAATTTAGAATTAGGACTAGGTTTAGGGTTAGATTCAGGGATAGTTCTCGATTATGTTTATAGTAAGGGTTAGATTTTGAGCTACGGTTAGGACTAGGGTGAGGGTTATTTTTGAGTTAGGGCTAGAGTTAGGATTAGGGTTATGCTTAGGGCTAGATAAAGGCCTAGAATTATCTCTAGTTTTTTTTTTTTTTTTTTTTTGGTTTAGGCCTAGGGTTAAAGCTGAGGGTAATATAAGAGCTAGGATTATGATTGGGGTTAGTTTTAAGGTTAGGGTTATGCCAAGGTCTGGTTTTAGGTTTAGATTTTCAGTTAAGGTCAGGTTTAGAATTATGTTTACTATTAAAGGAAGAGTCAGTGTTTGGGTTAGAGTTTAAGTTAGGGTTACAGCCAGAATTAAGAGTAGGTTTAGGTCTAGCAGTAGGGTTAGTGTTTGTGTTAAGATAAGGGTTATTGTTAGGCCTAGGACTAGGTATTTTTAGGTCTAGGGCTAGAGATAAGGCTAGATTTAGGATTAGGTTTAGGTACAGTGCTAGTGTTAGGTTTTAGTCTAGTGTTAGGGTCAGGTTTAGAACTAGGGTTTGTTTTAGGGTCAGGATAAGGGTCAGGGTTAGCGTTCGGGTTTGGGATAGGATTAGATCTAGAATGAAGACTAAGGTCAGGACTATTAATAAGGTTTGGATTTTGGTTAGCCTCAGGAATAGGCATAGGTCTAGGGCTACCATTATGCTTAAGATTATTCATAGGGTAAGGGATAGCCTTAGAGCTAGGGTTAGGGCTAAATTTAGGGTTAGGGTTAAATCTAGGTTTAGGGCTCGGATTAGGGCTAGTTTTGGGTTAGGATTAGGGCTAATGATAGGGCAATGGCTAATGTAAGAACTATGGTTACAATGAGGGTTAGTTTTAGTGTTCGAGTTAGGGGTAGGTCTAGTGTTGTGGTTATGTTTATGGTTAGGATAATATTTAGAGTTAGGGTTAGTGTTAGGATATGAGTCAGGGTAAGGTTTAGGGTTAGACTCAAATTAAGAATAGGTTTACTTTTAGGTTTTAGTTTAAGATTAGGAGGTTGTTTAGAGCTAGGGTGAGTGTTACAAAATGAGTCAGAGTCAGGCTTAGATTTACATTTAGGGTTAGGATTCAAATTAAGGCTATGGTTAGGTTTTGGTGTAGTGTTAGGGTTTGGTTTAAGTTAAGATTTATAGTTAGGGCTATTTTTCAGTTTGTTTTACTTCTAGGGTTAGCACTAGTTTTATAATGAGCATTAGGTTTAGGGCTAGTTTTAGTTTTAGGTTTAAGCTTGGGGTTAGGGTAAGATTTCGAGTTAGGTTTAGATTAATGTTTAAGACTAGGACTAAGGATATGGAAAGGATTAGGGTAGGGTTATGGTTATGGTAATGGATAGGCTTAGAACTAGTGATAGGGATAGTGTGAGAGTTAGAGTTAGTCATAGGGCTAGGGTGAGGGTTAGGTTTAGGTATAAGTTAGTGGTATGGCCAGTGTTAGTCTTTGCTCTAGGTTGAGGGTCACTTTTAGACCAAGGGTTTATGTTAGGGTCAGAATAAGGGTCAGGGTTAGTGTTAGGGTTTGGAATAGGATTAGATCTAGAATGAGGGCTAGGGTCAAGACTATTAATAGGGTTTGGATTTTGGTTAGCCTAAGAATTAGGAATAGGTCTATGTTTGCCAGTAGGGTTAAGATTTCACTTAAAGTAAGGGAGAGGGAGAGAGAGAGAGAGAGAGAGAGAGAGAGAGAGAGAGAGAGAGCGCACTAGGTTTAGGGCTAGAGTTATTGTAGGGTTAGGGTTAAAGTTAGATTTAAGTTTCTGATTAGGGCTAGTTTTGTGTTAGGGTTAGCACTAGGGTTAGGGCAATTGCTAATATAAGAACTAGGGTTACATTTAGGGTTACTTTTAGGGTTAAGAGTAGGGGTAGTTTTAGTGTAAGGGTTAAGTTTAAGGTTAGGGTGATATTTTGAGATAGGGTTAGTTTTAGGATATGAGTCAGGGTCAGGGTTAGGGTTAGGACTCAATTAAGGGCTAAGGTTACTGTTAAGTTTTGGTTTGAGTTTAGGATGGTGTTTCAAGCTAGAGTGAGTTTAGCATATGAGTCAGTTTCAGGTATACTTTTAAGTTTAGGTTTAGGACTCAAATTAATGTATGGTTAGGTCTAGGTGTAGTGTTAGCGTTTGGTTTAAGTTAGGTTTAGGGTTAGTGCTATTGCTTGGTTTTGTTTTACTGCTAGTTGTAGGGTTAAAGCTAGTTTTATGATTAGTGTTAGGATTAGGTTTAGTGTTACTGTGACTTTTAGGCTTAGGACTAATGATTGGACAAGGGTAAAGGCTAGGGTTAGGGTTATGGTAAGGGCAAGTGTTAGAATTAGTGATAGGGCTAGTGTGATAATTGTTTTCAGTCTTCTGGCTAAGGTTAGGTTTAGGGTTTGGGATAGGGCTAAATTAGGGCTATGATTAGGTCTATGGTTATTGTTCAGTTTAAGTATAGAATTAGGGTTAGATTTAGGATTTATTTTAGGGTAAGCTTGGTTAGTTTTAGAGGTAGGGTGATGTTTAAAATAAGGGTTAGGAATAGGGTTATGATTAAGGCTAGGTTTAGGGCTAGGATGAGGGCTAGTGTTTGTTTTAGGGTTAGGGCTAGGATTAGGATTATGGATAATTTCAAGTCTAGAATTATTTTTAAAGATAGTTTTAGGGTTATGATTATGGGTATGTCTAGTGTAAGGTTTAGGTTTAGAGTTAGGGTCAGGTTTAGGGATAGGGGTATTATTAAGGTCTAGTTTAGGGTTTGGAATAGGTTAAGGCTTAAAATTAGGGATTGAATTAGCATTAGGGTAAGGGCTTAGAATTAGGGTTCATGTTAGGTTTAGGAAAATGTATAGGGATAGGATTAGAGATAGGGTTAGGTTTAGGCCTAGGGTTAGCACTAGAATAAGGGTTATTGATATTTTAATGTATATGGTAAGGGCTAGGGTTATGGTTATGATTAGGGCTAGGGCTAGTGTTAGGTTTAGGATTAGGGTTAAATCTTGGGTTAGGGCTCGGATTAGGGCTAGGATTTGGGGTGAGTTAATGCTAGGGTTAGTATTTTGGCTAATGTAAGTACAAGGGTTACAATTAGGGCTAATTCTAGGGTTAAGATTAGGTTTAGATTTATTGTTAGGATTGGGGTGATATTTACAGTTAAGATTAGTGTTAACGTCAGAGTCAGTGTCAGGGTGAGTTTTAGGGTTCGGCTTATAACTCGAATTAGGGCTAGGGTTATGGGTAGGTGTATGGTTAATATTTGGGTTAGTTTAAGGATTAGGGATAGAGCTTATATGGCTCGGTTTTTTTTTTTTGGGGGGGGGGCTAGGGCTATAATTAGGGCTAGTTTTAGGATTAGTGTTAGGGTTAGGGCTAGTGTTAGGGTTAGGCTTAGGCTTTGGGTCAGTGTTAGATTTAGAGATAAATTATGATCTAAGGTTAGTGCTTGGGCTATGGATAGGGCAAGGGGTAAGCCTAAATTTAGGGCTAGTGTTAGGGTTAGGTTAAGTGAAAGGGTAGAACTAGTGATAGGGCTAGTGTTAGAGTTAGATTTATTCTTAGGTCTAGGGTTATGATTAGGTTTAAAGATAAGGTAAAATTAGGGCTAAGATTAGGGCTAGGGTTAGTATTAAGTTTAGAGCTAGGGTTAGGGTTAGGGTTAGGATTAATCTAGGGTTAGGGCTAGAATTAGGGCTAGGTCTAATGTCAGGTGAGGGGTTACAGTTGAGGAGAGGACAGTTTTATTATTAGGCTAATGCCTAGGTCTAGTTTAAGGGTTAGGTTTAGGGTTAAGTGTCAAGTTTTGAGCTAGGGGAATTATTAGGGTCTGGATCAGGTTAGAGTTTGGTTGAGGTTAGGGTTTAGATTTAGGGGTCAAATAAACTTTAGGCTCAGGGTTTGGGTAATGATAGCTTTGTTTAAGGTTCAGGTTAGGTTTTTGGTGATTAATAGGGTTAGGTTTAGTGAAAGGGTTTGTGTTCGGCCTAGGGTTAGAATTAGGGTAAGGGTAATGGTTAGGATAATGGATATGTTTAGAGCTAAGTTTAGGGCTAGGGTTATGGTCAGAAATAGATCTTGAGTTATGGTTAGGGTAGGGTAATAACTAGGGTTAGTTTTAGAGTTATGTTTAGGAAAAGGGTTAGGTTTTGAGCTAGGGTTATGGCTAGGGGGAGGTTTAGGTTTACAGTTAGGTCTAGGGATAAGATTAGAGTGTGGTTAGAGTTAGGATTGGATTAGGGCTAGCATAATCATTAGGGGTAGGTTTAGGGTTTGAGTAATGGATATGGTTAGATATAGGCATAGTGTTATGGTTAGAGTTAGATTGAGGTTTAGATTTAGGGTTAGGGCTATGGTTATGTTTAGGTTTATGGTAAGGGTTAGGGTTTGTGCTAGAGTTAGGTGTGTGGCAAGTGTGAGGTTTAGGGTTATATCTAATGTTAGTTTTCTGGTTAGGTTTAGGCCTAGGGTTTCCAATAGGTTTAGGGTTAGTTTTAGGGTAGTGGGTAGGTTTAGAGCTAGGTTTAGGGCTAGGGTTAATTTTAGGATTAGGACTAGTGTTAGAGGTATATTTAGGGATAGGTGTAGCTTTATGTGTAAGGTAAAAGTTAGGATTTGAGCTAGGGTTAGGACTAATCAAGTGTAAGTTTAGTGTTAGGATTAGGGTTATGCTAAGTTCTAGCATTAGCTCTAGGTTTTTTGTTATGTTTAGGTCTAGGGTTAGGGCTGTTGGTAATGTAAGAGCTAGGGTTATGATGAGGGCTAGTTGTAGGGTTAGGGTTATGGCTAGTTCTACTATTAGGTTTAGATTTTTGGTTAGGTTCAGGTTGAGAGGTAGGCTACTCTTCAAGGCAGGCTCAATGTTTGGGTTAGATTTAGAGTTAGGGTTACAGCCAGAATTAGAACTAGGTTTAGGTCTAGGGTTAGAGTTAGTGTTTGCGTTAGGTTAAGGGTTACTTTAAGGACTAGGGATAGGTTTAGTTTTAGTCTAGGGCTAGAGTTAAGGCTAGATTTAGGATTTGGTTTAGGTCTAGGTCTAGTGTTATGGTTTGGTCTAGGTTTAGGGCCAGGTTTAGACCTAGGGTTAGTATTAGGGTTAAAATAATGGTCAGGTTAACATTAGGGTTTGAAATAGGGTTAGAGCTACAGTGAGGGTATGGTTATGACTATTAATAGGGTTAGGACTTTGGTTAGCTTAAGGATCATGGAAAGGTCTAGTGTGAGGGTTTTGCTTTAGGTAAGGGATAGGTTTAGAGCTAGGGTTAGGGCTAGAGTTAGATTTATGATCAGGGTTAAATCTAGGTTTAGGGCTCAGATTAGAGCTAATTTTTGTGTTAGGGTTTGGGCTAGTGTTATGGCAATGGATAATGTAAGATCTAGGGTTACAATTAGGGTTAGGAGTAGGGGTAGGTCTAGTGTTAGTGTTATGTGTAATGTTAGCATGATATTTATAGCTAGGTTAGTATTAGGATATGATTCAGAGAGAGTGTTAGATTTAGGGTTAGGGTTAGGACTCAAATAAGGGCTAGGATTACTGTTAGGGTTCAGTTTAATGTGAGGGCAGTCTTTAAAGCTAGGGTGAACTTTAGGATATGAGTCAGCATCAGGGTTAGTTTTAAGGTTAGGATTATGACTCAAATTATGACTAGAGTTACTCATAGGTTTTGGTTTAAGTTTAGGGTGGTTTTTAGACCTAGGATGAGTGTTAAGATATGATTCGGGGTCAGTGTAAGTTTAAGGTTATGGTTAGGACTTGAATTAGGGCTAGGGTTAGATCTAGGTGTATATTAGGTTTTGGTTTAAGTTAAGGTTTAAGGTTTGGACTATTGCTCATTTTTTTTTGAGAAAGAGAGAGAGAAAGAAGAGAGAGAATGAGAGTGAGAGAAGAGATAGAATTTTAAAATATTTTTTATTTGTATATTTTTTATTGTTTGGTGGACACAACATATTTTTTTCTTTAATTATATTTTATTGTTGCTGAGGATTGAACCCAGCACCCTGCTCATGCCAGGCTGATGTGCTACCACTTGATCCACATCCTCGGTCCCTATTGCTCATTTTTGTTTTAGTCCTAGGTTTAGGGTTAGGGCGAGTTATATTATTGGCGTCAGAGTTAGGGCTAATGTTTGTGTTAGGCTTAGGCTTAGGTTTAGGTTAAGACTTGGAAAAAAAAGAAAAAAACAACAAATAAATGAACTCACACTACATCTCAAAACCCTAGAAAAGGAAGAGCAAAACAACAGCAAATATAGCAGAAGACAAGAAATAATTAAAATCAGAGCAGAAATCAATGAAATTGAAACAAAAAAACCATTGAAAAAATTGATAAAACTAAAAGTTGGTTCTTTGAAAAAATAAATAAGATCCACAGACCCTTAGCCATGCTAACGAAGAGAAGAAGAGAGAAAACTCAAATCACTAACATACGGGATGAAAAAGGCAATATCACAACAGACACTACAGAAATACAGAAGATAATTAGAAAGTATTTTGAAACCCTATATTCTAATAAAATAGAAGACAGTGAAGA
>NW_026005862.1:302823-307976 GCF_001458135.2 Marmota marmota marmota | reverse complement strand
GGCCAATATGGAAAGCAGTATGGAGATTCCTAGGAAAGCTGGGAATGGAACCACCATTTGACCCAGCTATCGCCCTTCTCGGTCTATTCCCTGAGGACCTTAAAAGAGCATACTATAGGGATACTGCCACATCAATGATCATGGCAGCACAATTCACAATAGCTAGACTTTGGAATCAACCCAGATTCCCTTCAGTAGATGAATGGATTAAAAAACTGTGGCATTTATACACAATGGAGTATTATGCAGCACTAAAAAATGACAAAATCATGGATTTTGCAGGGAAATGGATGGCACTAGAGCAGATTATGCTAAGTGAAGCTAGCCAATCCTTAAAAAACAATGCCAAATATCTTCTTTGATATAAAGAGATCAACTAAGATCAGAACAGGGAAGAAGAGCATGAGGAAAAGATTAACATTAAACAGAGATGAGTGGGGGGAGAGAAAGGGAGAGAGAAGGGAAACTATGGAAATGGAAGGAGACCCTCATTGTTACACAAAATTACATATAAGAGTTTGTGAGGGGAAAGGGGGAAAAAAAACAAGGGAGAGAATTAAACAACAGCAGTTGGGGTAGAGAGGGAAGATGAGAGGGAAGGGGAGGGGGGATAGTAGGGGATAGGAAAGGTAGCAGAATACAACAGTCACTAATATGGTATTATGTAAAAATGTGGATGTGTAACTGATGTGATTCTGCAACTTGTATTTGGGGTAAAAAATGGGAGTTCATAACCCACTTGAATCAAATGTATGGAAGATGATATGTCATGAGCTTTGTAATGTTTTGAACAACCAATTAAAAAAAAAGACTTGGAGTTAGGGTTAGATGTAGGGTTAGGGCTAGGTCTAAGGATAGGGCAAGGGTTATGGCTAGGTTTAGGGTTATAGTAAATGATAGGGATAGAAGTAGGGATAAGGCTAGGGCAAGAGTTATAGTTAATTTTAGGGCTAGGGTTATAGTTAATTTTAGAGATAGGGCTAAATCAGGTAAAGAATTAGAACTACAGTTAATGTTCACCTTAGGCTTAGCATTACAGCTAGGTTTAGGGATAAGTTTAGGGTAAGGGAGGTGTTATAGCAAGGTTTAGAGGTAGAGTGAGGATTAGAATTAGGAATAGGGCTAGGGTTAATGTTTGGGTTATGATTAAGGCTAGGTTTAGGGCTAGGATGAGGGCTAGGGTTTGTTGTAGGATTAGGTCTAGAATTAGGGCTAGGGATAATGTCAGGTCTAGTGTTACACTTAGGAGTATATTTAGGATTAGGTCTATGTCTTACTCTAGTATAAGTGTTAAGATTATGTAACGGTCAGTTTTAGAGCTAGGGGTACTTTTAGGTTCACAGTCAGGGTTATGGTTTGTATTAGGTTAAGATTTAGGGATAGGGCTCAAATGAGAATTAGGGTTAGAGTTAGCTTTTGGTTAATGAATAGGGTTAGATTAGAGTTCAGGGTAGCTTTAGGGTAATGGAGAGATTTAGGGTTTGTGATAAGGTTAGGGTTAGGCCTAGGGTTAGCATTAGGAATACAGTTATCATAAGAGTAATGTATAGGGTTAGGGTTAGGGTTATGTGTAGGGATAAGGCTAGGGTTATGTTTACGCCAAAGGTTAGGCTTTGAGCTATGCTTAGGTATAAGTTGAGGATTAGGCTTAGGGTTAGGGCTAGGTTTAGGGTTAGGGTTATTCTTATGATAGCTTTAGGCCTTGGATTAAAGCTAGGTTTTTTGTTAGGTTTAGGTGTAGGGTTAGTGATATGGGTAATGTATGATCTAGGGTTCTAATTAGTGCTAGTTTTATGGTTAGGATTATGGCTACGTCTAGTGTTAGGTTTAGATTTTGGTTTAGAGTCAGTTTTAGAGCTAGGTTTCAAATTGGTGTCAAGGTCATTGCTCAGATTAAAGTTAGGGTGAAAGCCAGAATCAGAAGTAGGGTTAGGTTTAGGGGTAGTGTTATTGTTTTGTTTAGGTTAAGGGTTAATTTTAGGCTTAGGATTAAGTTTTTGTTTAGGTCTAGGGCTACAGTAATCACTAGATTTAGGATTAGGTTTAGGTCTAGGGTTAGTGTTAGGGTTAGGTTTAGGTAAAAATTTACTGGAGGGCTAGTTTCAGGGTTCAGTTTAGGGTTAGGGTCAGGTTTAGACCTATAATTAGTGTTATGGTTAGAATAAGGGTAAAGTTTATGGTTAGGTTTTGGGTAGGTTTATAGCTAGAATGAGGCCTAGGCTTTGGACTGGCAATGGGGTTAGTGTTTGATTTAGGCTAAGGATTATGATTAGGACTATGGTTACCAACATGAATAGGGTTTGGCTTAGGATAAGGGATAGTGTTAGAGCTAGGCTTAGAGCTAGGGTTTGGGTTAGGTTTAGGGCTAGGGTTAGGGCTAAATATAGGGTTAAATCTAGTTTTAGGGCTTACATTAGGGCTATTTTGTTTTGGGGTTAAGACTAGGGTTAGGATATGGCTGATGTAAGAACTAGGGTTAGTATTAGGGTTTGTTTTAGGGTTAGGGTTTGGGCTAGGAATGGTGTTAGCATTTGCTTTTTGGTTAGGATCATATATAGAGCTACAGTTAGTGTTTGGATATGAGTCAGTGTAGGGTTAGTTTTAGTCCTAGGACTCGAATTTGAGCTAGGGTTATGGCTAGTTGTAGGGTTAGGTTTTGGTTTAGGTTAGGATTAGTTTTAGGGTAATGGTGCAGTTTTGTTTTAGGGCTAGATCTAGTGTTAGGGTTAGTTTTATGATTAGCAATAGTGTTCAGCTAGTGGTAGGGTGAATTTAGGCTTAAGGTTAGGGATACATTTAGAGTTTATAACCATAATTTAGAGTTATGGTTAGGTCTAGGTTTAGGGCTAAGTTTAGGGCTAATGTTACAGTAATGGACAGGTTTAGAAATAGAAATAGGGCTAGGTTGAGAGTTAGAGTTATTCTTAGGGCTAGTGTTGGGATTTGCTTAGAGTTAAGGCAAAATTAGGGCTTGATTAGCGTTAAATTTAGTGTTAGGCTTAGCCTCATGGTTAGGGCTAGAATTAGGGTTAATGTTAGTGTTAGGGTTATGGTTTGTTTTAGGGAAAGGAATGAGATTATGGCTAGGTTCAGGGCTGGGCGAGGGTTAAAATTATGTATAGTAATAGAGTGGGTGTTTGGGTTATGATTAAGGCTAGGTTTAGGGCTTGAATGAGGGCTAGGTTTTGTGTTAGGGTTAGAGCTAGAATAAGAGCTAGGGCTAATGTGAAGTCTAGGGTTATGGTTTTAACTTTAGGTTTAGGGCTAGGTCTAATGAAAAGTTTGGTTTAGGGTAAAGGTCAGGTGTATTATTATGGTCAGAATCCAGTTTAGGGTTTGGTTTAAGATAAGGTTTAGGGTTAGGGCTCAAATTAGCATTAGGGTTAGGGTTAAAGTAATGGATAGTGTTAGGTTTAGGGTTCAGGTTAGGTTTAGAGTAATAGATAGGGTTAGTGTAAGTGATAGGATGAGGTTTAGGCCTAAGTTTAGCATTTGGGTTTTGTTTATGTTTAGGGTGAAGGATAGGGTTATTGCTAGTGTTAAGGCTTGTGTTAACTTTAGGATTTTGGCTAGGTTTTGAGATAGGCCTAGGGTTAGTGTTAGTGTTAGGTTTAGAAGAAGTGTTAGTGTTTGAGCTAGTGTTAGGTCTAGGGTGAGGGTAAGAGTTAGAATCAGGGCTATAGTTAGGGTTATCATTATGGTTATGGCTTGGGTTAGCATTAGGGTTAGGGTTATGTTTAAGGTAATGGATAGAGTTTGTGCTAGGATTTGTGCTATGTTTACAGTTAGGATTAGGGATAGGTTTAGGTTAGGTTGAGAATTAGGTCTATTGTTATATTTAGGGTAAGGATTAGTGTTTGAGCAGGGTTCGGGCCAGGGCCAGTGTTAGGGTTAAGGTTAGTAATAGGGATAGTGTTAGGATTATGCTTAGGTCCAGGTTTAAGGCCAGTATTAGGTCTAGGTTGTGTGTGAGGTTTAGGGCTAGTGTTAGGTGTATGAGTATTGTAAGAGCTAGGGTTATGGTTATGGGTAGATTTAGGGTGTGTTTTAGACACACCCTAAATCTATCCATAGATAGTTAGGGTTAGTTTTTCAGTTAGGATAAGTTTTAGAGCTAGGGTTTGTGTTAGGGTAAATGTCTAGGTTTAAATCTAGGGTTACAGTTACGGATAGATTTAGGGTTATGTTTATGGTTAGGTCCTAGTGTAAGGGTTATATTTAGGGTAATGGTCAAGTTTAGATTTAGATGTATTATTAAGGTCAGGGTATGGCTTATGGTTCAGTTTAGGTTAAGGTTTAGGTTAGGGCTTTAATTAACATAATGGTTAGAGATAGGGTTAGGGCAATGAATAGGCTTAGGATTAGGGTACAGGTTAGTTTTAGGGTAATAGGGTTTGGGTTAGAGATATGGCTTGGTTTTGTTTTATGGCATTGGACAGAGCTGGGGCAAGTTTTAGGATTAGCATTATGGTTAGGGGTAGTGTTAGGGCTTGGCTTGGCTTATAATTACAGTTAAATTTAGAGTTAGTTTTTTGATTTAGTGTTAGGTTTAGATCTAGATTTATAATAGGGCTAATGATAGAATTAGTGCTAGCGCAAGAGTTACAGTTAGTCTTAGGGCTAGGGTTAGGGTTAGGATAGGATTAAATTAGGGCTGCTATTAGTGCTAGACTTAGTGTTAGTATTAGGCCTAGTTTTAGGGCAGGGGTTAGTGTTAAGTTTAGGGTTATGATTAGATTTATGGTAAGGGATGGGTTTATAGGTATGTTTAGGGCTAGGGTGAGGGTTAGAATTAGAGTTAGGGCTCAGGTTGTGATTTGGGTTATGATTAAGGCTAGGTGTAGGTCTAGGATTATGGTTAGGGCTAATTTCACTTCAAGGGTTATGGTTAAATATAGTTTAAGTTTAGTTTTATGGCTAGGCCTTGTGTAAGTGTTAGATTTAGGGTTAGGGTCAGGTTTAGAGGTACGGGTATTATTAGAGTCATGGTCATGATTAGTGTTTTGGATAGGTTAAGGTTAAAATTAGGACTTGAATTAGCATTAAGTTTAGGATCAGCATAATTATAGGGTTAGGTTTAGGTTTCAGGGTAGATTTAGGGTAATGGATAGGGTGAAGATTAGGGATACGGTTAGGTTTAGGCCTACGGTTAG
>NW_026005862.1:282307-301242 GCF_001458135.2 Marmota marmota marmota | reverse complement strand
ATAGGGTTAGGGTTAGGCCTACGGTTAGCATTAGGGTAAGGGTTATGGTTAGGGTAATGGATAGGGTTAGAGCTAGGGTTACAGCTAGGGATATGAGTACAATTAATGATAGGTTTATAGTTAGTTTTAGTGTTAAAGCTAGGGTTAGGGCTCGGAATAGGGCTAGGATTTGGTTTAAGTTAGGGCTAGGGTTAGGGTTATGGCTAATGTAAGTACTAGGGTTATGATTAGGGCTAATTTTTTATTAGGGGTTAGAACAAGGTCTAGTGTTAGGTTTAGGGTTAGGGTTAGGGTGATGTTTAGACCTAGGTTTAGTGTTAAGGTCAGAGTCAGAGGTGAGGGTAAGTTTTAGGGTTCAGCTTAAGACTCAAATTATTGCTAAGGTTAGGGCTAAGTGTAGGATTAGGGATTTGTATATGTTAAAAATTAGGGTTAGGTCTATGGCTCGGTTTTGTTTTAGAGCTAAGGCTAGTGTTAGGTCTAGTTTTAGGATTAGCCTTAGGGTTAGAGCTAGGGTAAGGTTTAGGCTTAGGCTTGTTGTTAGGGTTAGATTTAGAGTTAGGGTTAGATCTAGGGATATGAATAGGGCTAGGGTTAGACCTAAGGTTCAGGCTAGGATTAGGTTTCCAGTAAAGTATAAGGTTAAAAATAGAGTTAGGGCTAAGTTGAGAGTTAGAGTTAGTCCTTGGGCTAGGGTTAGGGTTAGGGATAGGACCATATTAGGGCTAAGATTGGGGCTATGGTTAGTGTTAGGGTTAGGCCTAGGGTTAGGGATAGGATTATAATTAAGGCTATATTTAGGGCTAGGATAAGGACTAGCGTTTGTGCTGTGGTTAGGGCTAGGATTATGGCTAAGGCTAAATTTAGTTCCAGGGTTATGGTTAGGGATATTGTTAAGGTTGGGTTTATCGCTAAGTCTAGTGTAAGGGTTAGGTATAGTGTAATAGTCAGGTTTAGAGCTAGGGGAATTATTAATATCAGGGCCAGTGTTGGGCTTTGGTTTAAGTTTGAGTTTAGGGTTAATGTTCAAATTAGCATTAGGGTTTACATTAGGGTAATGATAAGATTAAGTTTAGGGTTCTGGTTAGGTTTAGGGTAATTGACAGTTTGGGGGATAGCAATAGGGTTAGGGTAAGGCCTAGGGTTACATTAGTATAAGGGTAATGTTTAGGGTAATGAATTCAGTTAGAGTTAAGGTTATTGCTAGGGTTATGGTTAGGATTAGGTCTTGAGTTAGGGTTAGGGTAAGGGTTAGAACTACGGTTAGGTTTAGGGTTATGTTTAGCATAAGGGTTAGGTTCTTAGATAATGTTAGGGCTAGGCTGGAAGTTAGCTTCAGTGTTGGGTCTAGGGTTAGGATTACCATAAGTTTTGGGTGAGAGTTAGGGTTGGAGTTAGACCTAAGATTAGTGGTAGGGTCAGTAATAGGGTCAGGGATAGGGTTAGAATTTGGGATAGGATTAGAGCTAAAATGAGAGCTAGGGTTAGGTCTATTAATACAGTTAGGGTTTTGGTTAGCCTAAAGATAAAGGATAGGTCTAGGTTACCCTTAGGTTTAGGGTTTTTCATAGGGTAAGGGATTGGTTTAGAGCTAGGTTTGGGGCTATTGATAGGGTTAGAGTTAGGGTTTAATCTAGGTTTAGGGCTAGAGTTTGTGTTAGGTTTAGGGATAGGATTAGGGCCATGGCTAATGTAAGAACTAGGGTTAAAATTAGGTTAGTTTTAGTGTTATGGTTAGGTTTGGTGTTACGGTTAAGTTTAAGTTTAGGGTGATATTTATAGCTAGGGTTTGTGTTAAGATAAGAGTCAGGTGAGGGTTCATTTTAGGGTTAGGGATAGGACTCAAATGATTGTTATGGTTATTCTTAGCATTTGGTTTATGTTGAGGGTGGTGTTTAGAGGTAGGTTGAGAGTTCGGATATGAGTCAGGTTCAGTGTAAGTTTTGAAGTTAGTGTTAGAACTCAAATTAGGGCTGGGGATACCTCTAGGTTTAGTGTAAGGGTTTGGTTTAAGTTAATGTTTAGGGTTAGGGCTATTGCTTGGTTTTGGTTTAGTACTAGGGTTAGGTTTAGGGATAGTGTAAGTATTAAGCTTAGGCTTAGAGTTAGGGTTAGATTTTTAGTTAGGGTTAAATCTAGGGTTAGGGCTGGGACTAAGGATAGGGCAAGGGTTAGGGCTATGGAGAGGGTTATGGTAAGGGATTTGGTTAGAACTAGGGATAGGTATAGGGCGAGTGTTACAGATAATCTTAGAGTAGGTTAGTTTTAGGGTTAAAATAGAGCTGAATTAGCGCTAGGTTTAGGGCACGGGTATTGTTTGGCTTAAGCCTAGAGTTAGGGTTAGGGTTAGGGTTAAGCTTAGGGTAAGAGATGGCATTATAGCTAGGTATAGAGGTAGGGTGAGGGTTACAATTTGGGTTGGGGGTAGTTTTAGGGTTAGGGTTATGATTAAAGCTAGGTTTAGGGCTAGGATGAGGGCTAGGGTTTGTTTTAGTTTTAGGAATAGGATTAGGGCTAGGGCTAATTTAAGGTCCAGAATTATGGTAAAAGATATTTTAAGGGTTAGGATTATGGCTATGTCTAGGGCAAGGGTTAGGTGTAGGTTTATGTTAAAGTTTAGAGCTAGGGGTTTTATTAGAGTCAAGGTCAGGTTTAGGGTTTGGGATACATTAAGGTTTAAAGTTAGGACTTGATTTAGTGCTAATGTTAGTGTAAGGGTAATGATAGGTTTAGGTTTAGGTTCAAGCTCGGTTCAGGGTAATAGATTGGGTTAAGGTTAGGGATAGGTTTAGATTCATGCCTATGGTAAGCATTAGGTTTATGGTTTGGGTTATGGTAATCAATAGAGTTAGAGATTGGTTTAGGGCTAGTTTTATGGTTATGAATAGAGCTAGGGTTAAAGCTAGGATTAGCGCTAGCTTTTTGGTTAAATTAGGTATAGGGTTAGGGTTAGGGCTAATACAAGTACTAGGGTGATTCTTAGGGCTAGTTGTAGGGTTTAGGGTTAGGGTTAGTTTATTATAATTATGGTTATTATTATGTTTAGGGTTAGTGTTAGTGTTAGCGTTAACTTTAGTGTTAGGTTTAAGGTTAGGTTTAGGGTTAGGATTCTAGATAGGGCTATGGTAGGGGGAGGGTTAGTGTTAAGATATAGATTAGGGTTAGTGTTAAGCTTAGGTTTAGGGTTAAGTTTAGGGTAAGGTAATGTTTAGGGTTAGGTTTAAGTTACGGTTAGGGTTATGTTTTAAATTCTGTTTTCTGTTAGGGTTAGGGTTACTTTAGGGTTAGAGTAAGAGTTAGGGTTAGTGTTATGGTTACGGTTAGGTTTAGTGTTAGGTTTTTGGTAAGGTTTAGGGTTACTTTTAGAGTTAGAGTTAGTGATATTTTTAGGTTTAAGGTTAGGGTTTGTGTTTTGTTAGTCTTAGATTTAGCATCAGGGCCAGGGTTAGGGATATTTTAGGGATAGTGTTAGGCTTTGATTTAAAATTCATTTTGCGTTAGGGTTAGAGTTAGGTTTCTGGTTAGTTTAAGGTTAGTTTAGGTTAGAGTTACATTTAGGGTGAGGTTTAGGGTTAGTTGTAGTGTTAGAATTATGGTTGGGTTTAGAGTTAAAATTATGGTTATGGTTAAAGTTTGTGTAGGTGTAAGGTTAGGGTTAGATTTAGTGTTAGGTTTAAAATAAGGTGACAGTCCATCCTGCCTCTGGTGCCTCTGGGTTCTCTGCCCCCTTGGACCCTCCTTTCTTCATATCTGGATCCACGCTTCCCTGCACAGTGATTGTTTGAATGTTACACTGGCTGGTCCCCTGAGTTGGATGGAAACATTTCTGGCCCCACCCAGAGGTCAGGGGAAACCACCCTGGCCTGCCCAAGCCTGCACTTGCTCAGAACATTGCTGGGTCCACTTCTCATGCTGCTCTTCTGGGGAAGGGGGCCCCCCATTTGCATTTGAGGAAAACAACCTCTGAAATTGGGGGTGTGGTCAGCATTTCTCAGGGAGCAGGAGAGTTAGGCATTGAACCCAGGTCAGCTGCTTGGCATTCTCCCCAACTCTGGCCCCAAAGACAGTTATGAACAGCACACCCTTACTCTAGCCATAGCCAGATCCTCTTCCCTGTGGTCTGCAGCCTCCCCTCTGTCTCCTATGGAGGATAAACTGGGCCCCAGTTTCTCCATCTGTAACTAGGTGCAGAGCTTCTTGCTGACCCTGATGCTTGAGGACTTTTACCTCTGGCTACTTGACCCTTGCTTAGCCCCCAGGGACACAGAGGGCTGCTGGGCCCATGGGCTCCTGACCAGCCAGCAGTGTTGAGGAGGAGTGGTCAGGGCAGCCCCGACCCAGTGGCTGCCCACCAGTTCCTGCTTCAGACATGACCAAGAGCCTTGGCAGGGTCCTCTTCAAGTTCCACCCCTCCCCATGAGGGCCAGGTGTACCCATATGTGACAGCCTGCCCAGAGCCCTGTCCCTTGACTCCATCCCTAAACCTAAGTATAACCCTAACACTAACACTAACCCTAACTATAACCATAACCATAAACCTAAAGTTAAGAGTTACCCTAACATGATCCCTAAACCTAACCCAAACCCTAATCCAAATGCTAACTCTAAACCTAAGTATAACCCTAACACTAACCCTTACCCAAACCCTAATATTAACCTTAACCCTGCCCTAAACCTAACCTAACCCTAACCCTAACCTGAACCCTAATACTAAAAATAAACCAAACCCTAACACTAACACTAAACCAAACACTAATGGAAACACTAACCCAAATACAAAACCTAACCCTAACCCAAACACTAAACCTAACCCTAAACTTAACCCTCACCATAACACTAATCCTAACCCTAACCATAAACCTAAAACAAAACTAACCCTAACCCTAAACATACACCTAGCACTAATCCTAAACCTAACCCTAAATCTAAACTTAACCATAACCGTTACCCTAACACTAATATTAACACTATCACTAACAGAAACCCTAACCCAAAACCTAACACTAAACCTAACTCAAACCCTAAACTAACACAGACCCCCAAACCTAATCCTAAACTTTACCATAACACTAACTCTAAAACTAGACTTAACCCTAACAGAAACCCTAAACTTAACCCTTATTTAAACCTAACACTAAACCTAACCCTAACCCTAACTATCGCAAATCCTAACCCGAATCCTAACTCTAATCCTAACCAGAATTCTAACATTAAAACTAACCACAAACCTCACCCTAAAGGTAAGCCTAACCTGAAGTAACGTTAAACTAAGCATAAACATAACTCTAAACTTCATCAACCACTATTTTTAATCCTAAGCCTAACACTATCCCTAACATATCCGTAAACCTAGCCCTAATCATAAGCCTAAGACTAACCAAACACGAACGATAACACTAAACCTAAAATTATCACTAACTCTAACCCTAAAACTAATTCTAAACCTTACCAAAAATGTAACACTAAACCTAAACATAATCCTAAGAATAACCCTAACTCTAATCCTAATCCTAAAGTAACCCTAAACCTAACAGAAACCATAATTTACACTATAACACTAACCCTAACCTAAACCTAAACCTAACCCTTACCTAACACTAAACCTAACCCTAAAATTAAACCTAACACTAACCTAAACACTAACCCTAACCCACATCTTACAACTAACCCTTACAACTACCCTAAACCTATAACAAACCCTAACACTAAACCTAACCTTAAACCTAACACTAAACTTAATGCTAACCCTAACACTAACCCTAAACCTAAGACTAACCCTGATTTTAACCATAACCCTAAACCAAACCTATCCCTAAGCCTAACCCTCAGTTTAACCCTAAACCTAACCCTAACACTAACCTTAAATATAGGAATAACCTTAACCCTAACCATAAAACTAATCCTAAATGTAACCCTTACCCTAAACCTAAAGCTTACACAAACATAACCCTAACCCTACCCCTAACCCAAACAATAACCCTAATTTTTATCCTAACCCAAAACTTAACTATAACCCTCACCCTAATTCTAAACCAAAACCTAACACTACACTAACCCAACATAACTCTATCCCTAAACCTAACTATAAACCTAACCCAAACACTAACCCTAACCCTTACCCTAACCCTAACCTTAACACTAACCCTAACTGTAAATCTAAACCTAAACCTAACTTTCACCCTAACCCTTACCCTAACACGAACCATAACTCTATACCTAAACCTAACCTAACTAGAACCTTAAAACTAACACTAAAAAAATAAAATAATCCTAACCTATACACAAACACTAACCCAAACTCTAACCATTACACTAACCTAACACTAACACTAACCCTAACCCTACTTCTATCCCTCACCCTAAACAAAAAGCTAAGACTAACCCTAATCTTAATCTTAACATGAACCCTAATCCTAACCCAAACCCGAATGTAGCCCAAACATTAATCTTCATCATAACACTAACCCTAACCCTAACACTAATACAAAACATAAACCAAACCCTAACAATAAAATAACCCTTACCGTAACCCTAACCCCAACAATAATCCTAAACCTAAATCTAACCCTAACCCTAACACTAACCCTAAACCTTAACCTAACCCTAACCCTAAACCAAACACTAACACTAAACATAATCCTAACACTAACCTTAAACTTAACTCTAAACCTTACCCAAACACAAGTACTAACCATAACCCTAACACTAACCCTAACCCTAATTCTAACCATAACCCTAAACTAACCTTAACACTACCCCTAACCCTAACCATAAAACTTACCCTAAACCTCACCATAACCCAAACCCTGACCCTAACATGAATCTACCCCTTATTTTAATCCTAAAACTAGCCCTAATCCTAATCCTAACCCTAAAACAAACCCTAAAGATAAACCTAACCCTAACCCAAACCCTAACACTAACACTAACCGTAGCACTAAAGCTATCCATAAACCTAACCCAAACCCTAACCCTAAACCTAAACCTAACTCAAACCCTAATCCTAAATTTTATCAAATCCCTACCTATAACCCTAACCATAAACCCTACAGAAACCCTACTGATAAACCTTACACTAACTTAAACCCTAATCCTAAAATTAACTCTAACCTTAATACTAACACTAACACTAACTATAACAGTAAACCTATACCTAAACATAACCCTAACCCAAAACCTAATCCTAACACCCCCTAACACTAATACTAATCCTAACTTAACCCTAACCCTAATCTTAAACCTAAACCTAACCATAACAATATCTCTAAACCTAACCTTAAATGTAAAGCTCTACCTATGTCTAATCCTAATCCTAACACTAACTCTAAACCTAAGTATAACCCTAAGCTTAACACTAACACTGACCCTAATCATAACCCTAACCATAACCCTAAATCTAACACTTACCCTAACTTTAAACCTAACGTGATCCCTAACCCTAAGCCTAACCCTAACTTAAGACTAAACCTAAACTTAACTCTAACATTAACCCTAATTCTAACCCTTACTCAAACCCTAACAATAACCTTAACCCTGCCCTATTCCTAACCTAACCCTAATCCCATCCCTAACGCTAATCATAACCATAACCATAACCCTAAACATGATCCTAACCTTAACCCTAACAATAACACTAACACTAACCCTATCCCTAATCACAAAAATAACACTAACCCTAAACCTAACCCTAACACTAACTCAAAAATTAACAATAACCATGACACTAAATTTAACCCTAACCCTAACCCTATTCTAAATAAAAACTTACAATAATCCTAACCTTAACCATAACACTAAACCTGACATAACCCTAATCCTGACCCTAACCATAACCCTAAAACAATCCTTAACACAAAACATAACCCTAAATATAACCTAACACTAACCTTATTTTTAACTAACACTAACCCTAACACTAACACTAATCCTAAATGTAACATAACAATAACCATAACAGTAACACTAACTCTAACCATAATTCTAACCCTAACCCTAAACTTAACACTTACCATAACCCTAACCCTAACACAAAATCTAATCCTATACTTAACACTAATCCTTACACTAACCCTAATCATTAACCTACCCTAATGCTTACCTAACCCTAACCCTCACTCTAACCCTAACACTAACCCTCAAACTAAGTTTAACCATAACACTGACCTTAACTCCAACCCTAACCCTAACTCCAACTAACCCTAACGTTAACCATAACTGAACACTAAACAAAACCCTAAACCTAAATCAAACCCTAACACTAAACCTAACCCTAATCCTAACACTAACCATAAACCCAACAATAACCCTATCACGAAACCTAACTGTAAGACTAACCCTACACCTAACACTAACCGTATCCCTGACCCTTAATTTATCCCTAACACTAACACTAACACTAACCTTAACACTTACCCTAACACTATGCCTATACTAATTGTAAATTTAAAACTAATGCTAACCCTAACACTTGCTTCACTCTAACCCTCTTTCTAATCATAACCAAAACCCTAATTTTAACTCTAACCCTAGCACAAAACTTAAAACTAACCCTTACCCTAACACAAACTATAATTCTTACCCTAACACTATACTTAACACTAACCCTAACCCAAACCCTAACCAATTTTAAAACTAACCCTACCATAACCAAAACCCTAACCCTAACCCTAAACCCCAAACTAACCTTAACCATAAACATAACCCTAATCTTAACACTAAACCTAACAATAACCCAAACCATAACCTTAACATTAATTCTAAACCTAAAGCTAAAATTCACCCTAATCCTATCCCTAACCCTAACACTATCCCTAACACTAACCCTAACACAAACACTGAACCTAATTCTAAATCTAACCCTACCCCTAACCCTCACCCTTACACTTACCATAACAGAAACCTTAAACATAACCCTAACATTAATCCTTACCTTTACCCCAACACAATCCCTCACCTACAAGTAATTCTGAAAGTAACCCTAAACCAAACCCGAAGCCTCACTCTACCATAAACCTAACCATAACCCTAAATCTTACCCTAACACAAACCTTATCCCTCACACAAATACTAATCCTAAACTAACCCTAACACAAACTGTAACTCTAAACCTGAACCTAAACCTACCCAAACCCAAACCCTAACCCTAGAACTAACGGTAAGCATTATCCTAAACCTAACCCTAAAACGAACACCAACCCTAACACTAATTGTAACAGTAACCCTAAACCTGACCTTAGCCCTAACCCTAAACCTATCCCTAACAATAAAACTCTCCCTATTCATAACCCTATCACTACCACTGAAGCAAAAACTAAAAATAACCCTAACCATAACACTTAAACTAATCCTAATCCTAACCTTTACACTAAACCTAAACCTAACCCTAATCCTAACACTAACCCTATCACTAACCCTAACCCTAAGTCTAACCCTAAACCAAACACTAACCCCATCCTTAACCCTTACTTTAACCCTAACACTAACACTAACCCTAACCCTAATGCTAACACTATACCTAAAATACCTGTAATTCTAAAACTAACCCTAACCCTATCCTTATGCCTCACTTTCACCCTCTTTCTAATCATAAAAAACCCTAATTTTAACACTAACTTAATCAAAAACCTAAACCAAATCCTTACCTTAATACAAAATACAATTCTTACCCAAACACTAAGCTTAACACTAACCCTAACTGAAACCCTAACCCTAATTCTAAAACTAACCCTAACCATACTTCAAACCCTAACTCTAACCCCAAAACTAAGCTTAACCATAAACCTAACCCTAACTACAACATGAAACTTAACCATAAGACTAACCCTAACCATAACACTATCCCTAAACCTAATTCGAAACCAAAACCTATCCCTAACCCTGGAATTATTCCTAACCCTAACACTAACACTAACATTAACTCTGATCCCCACGGTAAACCTAACACTACTGCTAACCCTCAGCGTAAACATTCCCCTAACACAAACTATAAACCTAAACCTATTCCTAACACTAATCCTAACGCCAACCCTAACACTAAACCTAACCTACAATAATCCTAAAACGAACCATAAACCTAAACCTAAGTCTCAATCTAACCCAAATCCTAACCATAACCTTAACCCTAACCCTATGCCTCACTGTAACCCTCTTTCTAATCATAACCAAAACCCTAATTTTAACTCTAACCCTAAAACAAAATCTAAAACTACCCCTTACCCTAATACAAACCATAATTTTTACCCTAACACTAAACTTAAAACTAACCCTAACCCAAACACTAACACTAACCCAAAAACTAACCTTAATCATATACCTAACCCTAATCCTAACACTAAACCTACCCATAACACTAACCCTAAGTGTAACAATAACCCTAACACTAATTCAAACCCTAACCTAAAATTAACCCTAAACCTAAGCCTAACACTAACACTATCCCTAACCCTAATATTAACACTAACTGAACATAACTCTTAACTTAAGCTTACCCCTAAACCTAACCCTAACCCTTGCCATAACATAAACTCTAACCCTAACACTAATCCTATCCCTAATCCTAACACCAACCCTAACATACAAGTAACCCTAAATTTAACCCTAAACCTAAACCTAAACCTAAGTCTCACTCTACACCTAATCCTAACCCTAACCCGAACACTTACCCTATCCCTAACCCTAAAACAAACCCTAAACCTAATCCTTAACCTAACACAAACCATATTCCTCACACAAACACAATCCTACCACTAAATTTAACCCTAAACTGATCTCTAAAACTAAACCTAACACTAACCTGAACCCTAACACTAACTATAAACCTAAAACTAACACTAAACATAACCCTAATCCTAAGCCTAAAATGAACCCTAAAACGAACCCTAATCCTAAATGTAACACTAACATTAACCCTAACCATAGCCCTAATCCTAAACCTATCACTATACCTAACACTCTCCCTAACCCTAACACTAAACTAAACCCTTACAATAACCTTAAACCTAACCATAACCCTAACACTAACACTAACCCTAAACCTAACACTCTCACAAACTGTAATCCTAACATGAACAGTAACCCTAAACTTCACCATAAACTTAACCTTAACCCTAATATTTACTCTAACCTTAACTCTAATACTAAGTCTCAACCTAGCTCTAACACTAACCCAAACACAAATCCTAAACTAATCCTAATTCTAACTGTAACACTAAACCTAATCCTAACCATAAACTTACAACTTTAAATCTAACCCTAACCAAAACTCTAACACGAAGCATAAACAGAACCCTAACCATAAAACTAACACTACCCACACTCTAACCCTAACCCTAACAAAACCCTAACGTTAATGCTAACTCTAAAACGAACACTAATTAAACCATAATCCTATCCCTACCCTAAATTTAATGCTAACCCTTACCCTAACACTAACCATAACTCTAACCCTGAACCTAAACCTAACACTAACCATAAACCATCCCTAACCTATAAATAACTGTAACCCTAACCCTAAACCTAACACTAATCCTAACACTAACCGTAAACATAATCCTAACCCTAAGTCTAACTTTAATATAATCATAACCCTAATGATAACCTTAAACCTAACCTTATCACAAACACTAACATAACCCTAACAGTAACCCTAAAAGTAACACTAACCCAAACCTAATTCTAACTCTAAAACTAACCTTCAACCTAACCTGAACCCTAACCCTAAACCTACCCTATCACAGACTCTAATCCTAACCCTAACAATAACACTAACCCTATTACTAACTCTAATCCTAACCATAACCCTAATCTTAACTGTAAACCTAACACTAACCCAAACCTTTACCATTACACAAAACCTAACTCTCAATGTAACACTAACCCTAAACCTAAGCATAACCCTATCCCTAACACTAAACCTAACCTACCCCTAAGCCTAATCCTAAACCTAGCACTAAACCTAACCCTAATTCTAACCATAACCCTAACATCAATTTTAAAGCTTACTGTAACTCTAACCGTAACCCAAACACTAACCTTAACCCTAACCATAACCATAAACCTAACACTAACCATAACATTAAACCTAACCCTAATCATAACTCAAACACAAAAAATAACCCTAACCCTAAACTTAATGCTAACACTAAACCTAAACCTAAACTTAACTCTATTCCTAATGTTAACCATAACAGTAACCCTAAATCTAACACTAACACTAACCATAACATTAAACCTAATAGTAACTCTCACCCTAAAAATAACCCTAAAACCTATCCTAACCCTAACAACAACCCTAACCCTAAACATAACCCTAAATTCTAAACTACTCCTAACACTAACCTTAACCCTAACACTAACCCTAAACCTATCCTTAAACCTAATGGTAATCCTAATCGTAACCCTTAACCTAACACAAACCCTAACCCATTCCATAACAGTAACCCTAACCCTAAACCTAGCACTAACACTAAAACTAATTTTAAATCTAACACAAACAATATCACTAATCCTAACACTAACTGTTACCCTAAACTTTAACCTAACCCTAATCCTACCTGTAACCCTAACCCTAACACTAACCATAACACAAACCCTAACTGAACTCTAAACCTAAATTTGTCCCTAATCATAACCGTAACCATAACACTAACACTAACCCTGACTTTAACCATTACCTAACCCTAAACCTAAAGCTAACTCTAACCCTAAACCTAACACTAACCTTAAACCTAACTATTACCCTAATTCAAACTCCAATGCTAACCCTAACCTTAACCCTAACACTAATATTAATCCAATTTGCAACTCTAACCATAAACTTAATCTTAACAGTAACTCTAACACTAACCCTAACACTAAAGCTAATCCTAACCCAAACACTAACCTGAACACTAACCCTAACCCTAAACCTTACCCTAATACTAAGCCTAAACCTAACCTTAACACTGACACTAAACCTCACCATAAACCTAGCCCTAACCTTAACGTTAAATCTAACCCTAACCCTAACACTAACCATAAACCTAACTGTAACCCTCACCCAAGCAAGAATCCTAACCCAAACCCTAATCCTAACTTAACACTAACCCTAAACTTAACTGTAAACCTAAACCTTACCCTAACACTAACCCCAAACTTAACCTTAACATGAACCCTTCCCTAACACTAACTGTAACCCTAACACTAACCCACATCCTAACAATAACCATAATAAAAACTCTAACTTTAACTCTAACAATAACACAAACCCTAACCCTAACCCTACGCTAATACTTGCCTATCCGTTACACTAACACTAACCCTAACACTAAACCTGACAGTAACTTTAACTCTACACCTAATGCAAATTCTAACTTCAACCATAAATCTATAACTAACACTAACCCTAACCCTAAGCCCAAACCTAACACTAACACTAAACCTAATTTTACTTTAACTGTAACACTAACATTACCCCTAACATAACTCTAACCCTAACCTTAATCCTAAAGCTAAACTTAACCCTAACACTAAAATAAAACCTAATCAAACAGAAACCCTAACCCTAAAACTAACACTAACCCTAACACTAAACCTAAACCTAACCCTAATTCTAAAACTAACACTAAAGCTAACATGAACTTTAACTGTAAACATAACCTATCACAAACACTAACCCTAAACCTAAGGCTAAACCTAACACTAATTGTAACCCTAATCTTAACCCTAACCCAAACCCTAACCCTAACTGTAACCCTAAACCTAATCATATCCCTAACACTAATCCTTACCCTAATCTTAACCCTAACAATAAACCTCACCCTAACCCTAACCCTAAACCTTACCCTAACCCTAACCCTAACATGAATACTAACCCTAACACTAACCCTAACCATAACCCTATTCCTATTTCTAACCTTAATGTAACCCTAACCCTAATTCTAACACAAACCCTAACTTAACACTAAACCTAAATCTGTCCTAACCCTAACCCTAACTAAAAAACTAACTCTAACCCTGACCCTAACCCTAGCCCTAACACTCACCTAATCCTAACCCTGCACCTAACACTTACCCTAACACTAACTCTTAACCTAAATATAACCTCAAACTAAACACTAATGCTAACCTTAACCCTAACTCTAACACTAACCCTAACCCTTACACTACCCCTAGTCCTACCACTAATCCTTTCCCTTACACTAAGCCAAATCCTCATCCTAATGCTAGCCTAGTCCTAACCATAATTCTTAGCCTTCCCCAAACCCTTACTCTATTACTAGTCCTAAACGTACCCTCATTCTAGCTCTTATCCTACCTTAAACCTGACCCTTATTCTGACTCTAACACTTACCCTAGATCTAAACTTGACCCTATCCCTAAACCGAACCCTAACACTCCCTCTACCAGTAAACCTATACCTAAACCTAACAGTAACAGTATCACTAGACAAACTAATTTTAAATAGAGTCATAAATCTAGCCCTAGCCCTAAACAAAAACCTAGCCCTAGCTCTAACAATAACCTTTAACCTAACGTAAAGACTAAAACTCTCACTAGACCAAACACTAGTCCTAATTTTGGCTCTAAACCTAAAACAAAATTTAACCCCACAATGACCCTTAGTCTAATAGAAACCTTAGCTCTAAACCTTATCGTAAACAAAAACCTAACCCTAATACTAGTCTTATCAATTACCCTTACCCCAAATTAGCCATAACCATATCCCTCGCTCTTACGTTACCCAAGCCCTAACGTTAGCCCTAAACATCACACAAAACCTAGCCCTTATATTAGCCGTAAACCTAGCCCTAATCAAAACCATAACCATAACCTTAGAACTAACCTTAATGCTAACCCTAGCCCTAGCCCTAACCCTAGCTCAAATTCTAATCCTTAGCCTAATGATAACCCTACCCTAAACCTAAAACTAGCCTTGACTCAAAACCTAACTCTCACCCTAGCCCTATCCCTAACTCAAATGCCTACATTTACCCTAACACTAACCCTAAAGTTAACCCTAGGTCTAACCCTAACCCTAACCCTAATCCTAACCTTAACCCTAGCACTAACCTTAGCTCTAACCCTATCCATTACACTACAAAAATTGCCTAACCCAAATGCTAACATTAGGCCTAACCGTAACCCTATCATTAACACTAATTCTATCCATTACTCTAAACCTAATTGGAACCATAAACCTAATTCTATCCTGTTGCGCCCTCTTGCCCACAAGGAAGACACAACACTCAGGAATCTTCTTTCAGTAGTTTATTTCAGGCCCTTGATAGTTCTTCTTCTCTCTCTCTCGGATGCCCCTCCCAGCCTTAATAAAGCATCTCAAGCCCCAATGCAAAGCAGCCACGTGGAGCTTTCTCATAGGGTGATGAAAAGTCATGCGCCAACTCTCCCAAATAAGGAGTTGTTTGTCACAGACCACAGCGGAGCCAGCACCATCTTGTAATGGCGACCATAATTTGCATAAACGGCAGAAGCGGCTCACCACACTATCCGTTACCCTAAACCCAACCCACTGGTAATTCAAACATTAACCATAAATCTTAACCTAAACCAAACCCTACCCGGACCTTGACCCTAATAATACACCTAGCTCTAAATTGACCTTTACCTTACACCTAATCCTTACAAAAGACATAGCCGTAACCTAACACTAAAACTAATATTAATCATAAACCTAGACTTGACATGAGCTGTAGCCCTAATCCTAGCCATAGCCCTAACACAAACCCTCAGCCTAGCCCTAAACCTAGTCGTAATCCTAACCCAAACCTTATCCTTAATCCTAACCCTAATTCTAATTTGGTTTAGGTTAAGTGTTAGGGTTAGTGCTATGGCTCTTTATATTTTAGGGCTAAGGATAGAGTTAAGGGTAGTTTTACAATTACTGTTGTTGTTATTGCTAGTGATAGGGTGAGTTTATACTTAGGGGTAAATTTAGATTTATGGTTAATTCTAGGGTTAGGGCTATGGCTACACTTAGGGCTAAGGTTAGGTCTAGTGTTTGGGTTATGGTAAGGGATAGGGTTAGAATTAGGAATAGAGCTAGGGCGATAGTTAGAGTTAGTCTTAAGGCTAGGGTTAGGGTTAAGTTTAGGCTAAATTTGGGCTAGGATTATGTCTAGGATTGGTGTTAGTCTTAGGTCTAGGGTTAGGGCTATGTTTAGGATTAGGTTTAGGTTTACGTTAAGGGGAAGGGATGGGTTTATAGCTAAGTTTAGGGCTAGGGCAAAGATTAGAATTAGGTTTAGGTCTAGGGTTAGGTTTGTGTTAGAATTAAAGGTAGATTTGGTGTTAGGATGAGGGCTAGGGTTTGTGTTAGGTTTATGGCAAGTTTTAATGATAGGAATAATGTCAGGTTGAGCATTATGGCTAGGGATAGTTATAGGGTTTGGTTCATGGCTAGGTCAAATGTTAGGTTAAGGTAAGGCCCAGGTTAAGAGTAAGTTGTATTTTTAGGGTCAGGGTCAGGTTTTGGGTTTTGTTAGGTTAATTATTAGGGTTAGGGCTCAAATTAGCATTAGGGTTAGAATAAGGTTAGGATTTTGGATAGTTTAGGTTTAGGATTCAGGTTAAGATTAGGGTAATTAGTAGGGTTAGGGTGAGTGATATGGTTAGAGTTAGGCCTAGGGTTAGTACTTGGGTTAGCGTTATTTTTAAGGTAATGAATAGCATTAGAGCTAGAATTAGGGCTAGGGTGTTGGATAGAATTAGGGCTAGAGTTAGGTAGGGTTAGGGTTATGCTAGGGCTAGGGTTAGGGTTTGTGTTAGGTTTAGGTTTCAGGTTAGGTTTTGAGCTAGGGTTAGTGCTAGGGGGAGGGTTAGGTTTAGGATTATGTCTTGGGTTAAATTTATGGCTAAGCTTAGGGTTAGTGTTAGTGTTAGGGCTAAAGGTATCTTGAGAGTTAGGTTAATGGATAGGGTTAGATATCATGTTAGGGTTAGGGGTAGTTTTAGGTTTAGGGTTAGAGTTAGGGTTAGGGCTAAGATCATCATTAGAGTTAGGGTAATGAATAGAGTTAGATGTCAGGTTATGTTTAGGGGTAGTTTTAGGTTTAGGGTTAGTGTAGGGTTTGGGCTAACTAAGGGTTAGAATTTTATCTAGGGTTAAGGCTACAATGAGGGTTATGTTTAGGGTTAGGTCTAGGATTAGGTTTACAATTAGGATTAGAGCTAGGGTTATCATTATGTTTAGGGTTCGGTTTAGGGTAATGGATAATTTTAGAGATACTATTAGGGCTAGTGTTAACATTATGATTAGGGCTAAGATTAGAATTAGGTTTAGGTATAGGGTTAGGTTTATGTTTAAGGTTCAGTATTGGGTTTTATCTAGGGTTAGGTCTAAGGCTAGGGTCAGGGTTAGCATGAGGGTTGGGCTTAGGGTAAGGGATATGGTTAGGTTAGGGTTAGGATTATGCTTTGGGCTAGATTTAGGCCTGGAATTAGGGCTAGGTTTTGTGTTAGGTTTAGAGCTTGTTTTACTGCTATGGTCATGTAAGGGTTATGTTTACAGTTATGGCTAGTTCTAGTGTTAGGTTTAGGTTTCAGTTAGGGTCAGTTTTATAGCTAGGGTTAGTGTTAGTGTCAGGGTCTGTGTTTGGATTAGGGTTTGGGTTAGGGAAAGGGTCAGAATTAGGATTGGTTAGTTCTAGAGTTAAGGTTAGGGTTTGGCTTCGGTTAAGGGTTATCATTAAAGCTAGGGCTAGATTTTATTTTTTTTTAGGTCTTGGTTAATGATATGTCTAGATTTAGGATTATGTTTAATCTAGGGCTAGTGTTAGGGTTAGGTTTAGATATAGGGTTATGGTTAGGGCTAGTGTTAGTGTTTGGTTTAGGTTCAGGGTCAGAATAAGGGTCAGGGTTAGGGTTAGGATTTGGGTTTGGGTTATGATTATAACAAGAATGAAGGCTAGGGTTAGAACTAGTAATAGGGTTAGGGTTTTGGTTAGACTAAAAATTAGCATTAGCACTATGGTTAGCATTAGGATTGGTGTTTGGCTATGGTAAAGATAAGGTTAGAACTAGGGTTAGAGCTAGGATTTGGGTTAGGGTTAGGGCTAGTGTTAGGGTTAGGGTTAGGGTAAAAGTTAGGGTTAGGTACCAGAATTGGGCTAAGTTTTGTTAGCATTAGGTTTAAGGTTTCTGCTAATGTATGATCTAGGGTTATGATTAGAACTCGTTTTAGAATTAGGGTTAGGACCAGGTCTAGTGTTAGGTTAAGGTTTAAGTTTAGGGTGATGTTTAGAGGTAGGGTTATGTTAATTTCAGAGACAGGTTTATGGGTAGATTTAGGGTTAAGATTAGAACTTTATTTATGGCTAGACTTAGGGTTAGATATAAGGTTTGGATTTGGTTTAGGTAAATGTTTAGAGTTAGTGTTATGGCTCCGTTTTTTTTTTTGTTTGTTTGTTTGTTTGTTTGTTTGTTTGTTTGTTTTGGGGGCTAATCCTATGGTTAGAGCTAAGTTTAGGATTTGCATTAGATTTAGGACTTAGTGTTATGGGTTAGGTTTTAGTTTGTAGAATTAGGGTTAGATTTAGAGTTTACATTTAGATCTAGGATTAGGGCAAGGGATAGGTTTGGGGTTTATGGTAACGAATAGGTTTAGAACTAGGAATAGTGCTAAGGCGAGTGTTAGATTTAGTCTAAGTGCTAGGTATAGTGTTAGGTTTAGGGTTAGGGCTAATATAGTGGTAGATTAGATGTATGGTTAGTTGTAATTTTAGGCTAGGTTTAGGGCTAGGGTTAGTATTAGCATTAGGGTTAGGGTAAGGTATGATGTTACAGCTACATTTAGGGCTAGGGCAAGTATAAAATTAGGGTTTTGGGCTATGGTTAATGTTAGGGTTAGGATTAAATCTAGGCGTAGGGCTAGGATTTGTGTTAGGGTTAGGGCAAGGATTAAGGATAGGGCTAATTATGGTTGAGGATAGTAGAGACGG
>NW_026005862.1:170820-280869 GCF_001458135.2 Marmota marmota marmota | reverse complement strand
ATGGATATGTTGGCCTTTTTTTTTTTTTTTTGGTTCTATGGCTAGAGTTAAGGCTAGATTTAGGACTTGGTTTAGGTAAATTGTTTAGAGTTAGTGTTATGGCTCCGATTTTTTTTTGTTTGTTTGTTTGTTTGTTTGTTTGTTTGTTTGTTTTGGGGGGCTAACCTATGGTTAGAGCTAAGTTTAGGATTTGCATTAGATTTAGGACTAGTGTTAGGGTTAGGTTTAGTTGTAGAATTAGGGTTAGATTTAGAGTTACATTTAGATCTAGGATTAGGGCAAGGTGTAGGGTTAGGGATAGGGTTATTCTAGGCTATGGCTAGGAATAAGGTTTCCGTAAGTGATAGGGTTAGATTTAGGACTAGGGCTAGGGCGAATGTTATAGTTAGTTTTAAAGCTAGGATTAGGGTTAGGTTTAGGATTAGGGCTAGAATTAGTGTTAGGGATAGTCCTAGGGTTAATGTTACTGCTAGGTTATTGCTAGGATTAGGGTTTGGGTTAGGTTTAGGGTAATCAATGGGGTTATTACTAGGTTTAGGGCTAGGGAAAAGATTAGAATTAGGATTATGGTTATGATTAAGGCTAGGTTTTGGGCTAGGATGAGAGCTAGTGTTCATGTTAGGGATAGGAATAGGATTAGGTCTAGGGCTAATGTCAGGTCTAGAGTTACGGTTAGAGATAGGTTTCCGTTTATGTTTTCGGTTAGGTCGAGTGTAAGCATTAGACTTAGGGTAAGGGTCCAGTTTACAGCTATGTGTATTATGAGGGTCAGTGTTTGGCTTAAGGTTTGGTTTAGGATAAAGTTCAAGTTTAGGGCTCCAATTAGAGTTAGAGTTAGGGATAGGGTAATGAATAGGCTTAGGATTAGGGTTCAGGTTAGTTTTAGGGCAATGGATATGTTTAGGGATTGTGACAATATTAAGGTTAAGGCTAGGGTTAGCATTAGTGTTAGGATTATAGTTAGGGTAATTAATAGAATTAGAGCTAGGCTTAGGGCTAGGGTTATCATTAGGATTAGGTCTAGGGTTAGGATAGGGTTTGGGATAGGGCTGGGGTTAGGTTAAGGGTAAAGTTTAGGCTTTGAGCAATGTTTAGGTCTAAAGCAAGGCTTAGAATCAGGGTTAGAGCTAGGGTTAGGTTTAGGGTTACACTTAGAGCTATGTTCAGGCCTAGGATTATGGCTAGGTTTTGTGTTAGTTTAGGCCTAGGGTTAGGGCCATGGGCAATGTAAGATCTAGGGGTATGATTAGGGCTAGTTTTAGGGTTAGGTTTATGGCTAGGTCTAGTGTTATGATTAAGTTTTTTGGGTAAGGGTGAGCTTTGGAGCTAGGATTATGTTAGGGTCAGGGCCAGTGTTAGGTTAGAGTTAGTGTTGGGGTTAGTGCCAGAATTAAAACTAGGGTTAGGTCTAGGTGTAAGGATAGTATTTGGGTTAGGTTAAAGGTTATTGTTAGGGCTAGGGCTAGGTTGTTGTTCAGGTGTAGGGCTAGAGATATGGCTAGATTTAGGATTAGATTTAGGTCTAGGACTAGTGCTAGATTTAGGTTTAAGTATAAGATTAGCAGTTTATGTTTAAGTATAGAATTAGGAATCAGTTTCTCTTTAGGTTCAGGTTTAGACCTACGGTTAGTGTTAGGGTCAGAATAAGTGTCAGGGTTATGGTTTTGGTTTGGGTTAGGGTTAGAGCTAGAATGAAGGTTAGAGGTAGGATTAGTAATAGGGTTAGTGTTTGTGTTAGGCTATGGATTAGGGTTAGGACTAGGTTAGCATTAGTTTTAAGGTTTAGCTTAAGGTAATGGATAGGGTAAGGACTAGGATTAGAGCTAGGGTTAAGGTATAGGGTAGGGCTAGTTTTAGGGTTAGGGTTAAAAATAGGGTTAGTACTCATATTATTGCTAGGTTTGGGGTTACATTGGGGTTACTGTTTGACCTACAACTAATGTTTGAACCAGGGTTATTATTAGGGCTTCTTTTTGGGTAAGTGTTATAGCTAGGTCAAGTGTTAGGGTTAGGGTTAGCATTAGAGTGATGTTTCAAGCTAGGGTTAGTGTTAGGGTCAGGGTCAGTTTTCGGGTAATAGTTAGGGTTAGGGTTAAACCCATAATTTTCACTAGAGTTAGGTCTAGGAGTAGGGTTAGTGTTTGTATTAGGTTAAGGTTTACATTATGGGTAGGGCTAGGATTTTGTTTATGTCAAGGGCTAAAGATATTGGCTAGATTTAGAATTAGGTTTAGGTCTAGGAATAGTGTTAGGGTTAGGTTTAGGAATAGGTTTATTTATAGTGCTAGTTTTAGGTTTCAGTATAGGGTTAGGGTCAGGTTTAGACCTACAGTACCATTAGGGTCAGAATAAGTGTCAGGTTTGAGTTATGGTTAGAGAAAGAATGAGGGCTAGTGTTAGCATGAATAATAGGGTTAGGGTTTCGGTTAGGCTAAGAATTAGGGTTAGGCCTAGGGTTAGCATTAGGGTTAGAGTTAGCTTAGGGTATGGGATAGGATTAGAGCTAGGGTTAGGTCTATGTTTAGCATTAGGGTTAGGGCTAGTGTTAGGTTTAAGTTTAGGGTTAAAGCTAGGTTAGGTCTTGCATTAAGGCTAGGTTTTGGTTAGAGTTAGGGTAAGGTTTAGAGTTATGGCCAGTGTATGGGCCTAGTTATAGGATTAGGGTTAGGACTAGGTCTAGTGGTAGGATTAGGTATAATATTAGGGTTTAGTATAGAGCCAAGGTTAGTGTTTGGGTCAAATTCAAGGTCAGAGTAGTTTTAGGGTTAGTGTTTAGACTCGAATTAGGGCTAGGGTTAGGGCAAGGTGTAGGGTTATGTTTTGGTTTAGATTAAGTTTTAAAGTTAGTGCTATGGCTCAGTTTTGTTTTAGGGCTAGAGCTATGGTTAGGGCTAGTTTTAGGCTTAGCATTAGGTTTAGGGTTAGTGTTAGGTTTAGGTTTAGGCTTAGGGTTAAAGTTAGATTTAGATTTATGATTAAATCTAGGGTTAGGTTTAGTGCTAAGTATAGGGCTATTGTTAGGTCTTGGTTTACAGCTAGGATTAGGGTTATGGTAAGGGATAGGGTTAGTTCTGGGAATAGGGCTAGAGTGAGAGTGAGAGTCTTACGGCTAAGCTTAGTGTTTGGTTAAGTATAGGGCTTTATTAAAGGCAGGAATAGGGCTAGTTTTATGCTTATGTTTAGGCCTAGGTTTTGTTTTAGGCTTAGTGTTAGGGTAGAAGCTAGGTTGTAAGCAATGGGGTTAGATCTAGACACGGGGCTAGGGTGAATTGTAGAATTAGGGTTTGGGCTAGGGTTTCATTCGAGTTATGATTAAGGCTAGTTTTAGGAATATGATGAGGGCTAGGGTTTATGTTAGGGTTAGGGCCAGGATTAGTGTTAGGGCAAATGTCAGATCTAGGGTTACGGTTAGGGGTAATTTTAGGGTTAGTTTTATAGCTATGTTTAGTGTAAGTGTTAGGTTTAGGGGAAGAATCAAGTTTAGAGCTAGGGGTATTATTAGGTTCAGGGTCAGGTTTAGGGTTTTGTTTAGGTTAGGGTTTAGGGTTAGGGCTCAAATTAGCATTAGGTTTTGTGTTAGGGTAATGCTAGTGTTTGGTTTATGGTTCAGGTTAGATTTAGCATAATGAATATGGTTAGGGTTAGGGATAGGGTTAGATTTAGGCCTAAGGTTAGCATTATAATTAGGGTTATGTTAGGGTTAGAGCTAAATTTAGGACTATGGTAATGTATAGGATTAGGGCTAGGGTTAGGGTTAGGTTTATGGGTTTGGTTTGTGTTAAGGTTAGGGCTACAATTACGGATAGGGCAAATGCAGGTCTAGGGTTATGGTTAGGGTTAGGTTTTGGGTTAGGTTTATGGCAAGGTCTAGTATAAAGGTTAGGTTTAGGGGTAGGGTCAAGGTTAGAGCTAGGTATATTATCATGGAAAGGGTCAGATTTAGGGTTTGGGATAGGTTATGGTTTAGGTTTGGGGCTCGAGTTAGGGTTATGGTAATGATAGGGTTAGGTTTAGGTTTCAGGTTAGATTTAGGTTAATAAAGTAGGTTAGGGTTAGGGATAAGTATAGTGTTAGGCCTAGGGTTACCATGAGAGATTTGGTTATGGTTATGGTAATGGATAGGGTTAGAGCAAGTGATAGGGTTAGGGTAATTGTTAGAATTCTGGCTCATGTTAGGGTAAGGTTTAGGGCTAGGTTCTGGGTTAGGATTAGGGTTAGGGTTGAAGCTAGGGTTTAGGCTCGGATTAGGGCTTGGTTTGGGGTTTGTTTAGGGCTAGGATTAGAGCTATGTCTAATGTATGAACTAGTGTTACAATTAGTGCTTGTTTGGGGGTTATGGTTATGGTTAGGGCTAGGTCTAGTGTTATGGTAAGGTTTAGGGTTAGGGTGATGTTTAGAGCAAGGGTTATTTTTAAGGTCACTGTCAGAGTCAGGGTTAGTTTCAGGGTTAGGGTTAGAACTCAAATTATGGCTAAAGTTAGTACTAGGTGTATGGTTAGGCTTTGGTTTAGGTTAAGGGTTAGGAATATAGGTTGGTTTTATTAGGGCTTGGGCTATGGTTATGGCTAGATTATGGATTAGCTTTAGGGTTAGGGCTAGTGTAAGGTTGAAGGTTAGGCTTAGAGTTAGGATTAGATTTAGAGTTATGATTAGATCTAGGGTTAGGGCTAGGGCTAGGGGTAGGGCAAGGGTTAGGGTTATGGTAACATATATGATTAGAACTAGGGATACAACTAGGGTGAGAATTAGAGTTAGTCTTAGTAGTAGTCTTAGGGTTAGTGCTAGGGTTAGGGCTAAATTAGGGCAAGGATTAGGGCTAGGGTTAGTGTTGGGGTTAGACGAAGGGGTTTGGCTAGAGATAGGGTTAGCATTGGTGTTAAGGTTAAGTTTAGCATAATGGGTGGGGTTATAACTATCTTTAGGTCCAGGGTGAGGTTTAGAATTAGGATTAGGCCTAGGGTTATGGTTAGGTTTAGGACTAAGGCTAGGTTTAGGGCTAGGTTAAGGGCTAGGGTTTCTGTTACGGTTATGGCTAAGACCAGGTCTAGGGTTAATGTTAAGGATAGTTTTAGGGTTAGGTTATGGCTAGGTCTAGTTTAAGAGTTAGGTTTCGGTTAAAGGTCAGCTTTAGGGCTAGTGTTATTATTTTGTTATTATATTTTGTTAAAGGTCAGCTTTAGGGCTAGTGTTATTATTTTTGTCAGTTTCAGGGTCAGGGTTAGCATTTGGTTTAGCTAAAGGTTTAGGATTAGGGCTCAAATTAGCATTATATTTAGGTTTAGGGTTAGCATAATGGATAAGATTTAGTTTAGGTTTCAGTTAAGGTTTAGGGTAATGGATGGGTTAGGATTAGTGATTGGCCTAGGGTTATGTTTAGTTTAGTGGATAGGTTTAAAGATAGGGTTAGGGCTTGGTTATGGTTTGGATTAAGTCAAGGATTAGGGCTAGGTTTAGGGATAGGGCTAGGGTGTGATTTAGGGTAAGTTTTAGGGTCTGGCTTAATGTTAGGTTTAGTGCTAGGATTATGGTTAGTTTAGGTTAAGGGTTAGTGTTTAGCTAGGGTGAGGGCTAGGGTGAAAGTTAGGTTTATGTTTAGGTCTAGGTTTACATTTATGGTTAGAGTTTGTTTTAGTGTTACGAATAGAGTTTTAATTAGGGGTAGGTTAAGGATTCAGGTAATGGATATGTTTAGAGCTAAATGTCAGGCTACTTTTAACGTTAGGATTAGGGTTAAGTTTAGGGTTAGATTTTAGGATAAAACTAAGATTAAATTTAGTGTGAACTTTAGGCTTTGAGCTAGGGTTAAATCTAAGGCAAGGCTTATGTTAGGACTAGGTTTAGGGCTAGGGTTAAGATGAGTGTTATGCTTAGAGCTAAGTTTAGGCCTAGGTTTAGGGCTAGGTTTTGTGTTAGGTTTAGGACAATGCATAATGTATGAACTAGGGTTATGTTTAGGGCTTATTTTAGGGTTAGGGTATGGCTAAGTCTAGTGTTGTGTCTAGGTTTTGGGTTAGTGTCAGATTTAAAGCTAAATTCAGTGTTAGAATCAGGGTCAGTTTTGGGGATAGGGTTAGGGTTAGGGTTAGGGTTAGAGCTAGAATTAGCACTAGGTTTAGGTCTCAGGGTAGGGTAATGTTTCTTTTCAGTTAAGGGTTATTTTTAGGACTAGTGTTAGGTTTTGTTTAGGTCTAGGGAAAGAGTTATAGCTATATTTAGGATTAGCTTTGGGTGTAGGTCTAGTGTTAGGCTTAAGTATAGGTTTACCTGTAAAGCTAGTGTTAGGATTTGGTTTAGGATTAGGGTCAGGTTTAGATCTAGGGTTACTGTTAGGGTCAGATAAGGGTCACAGTTATGCTTAGAGGTAGAATGAGGGCTAGGGTTAAGACTAGTATTATGGTTAGATTTAATTTAGGCTAAGGATTAGGATTAGAACTAGGGTTAGCATTTGGGTTAATGTTTGGCTTAGTGTAAGAAACAGGGTTAGAATTAGGCTTAGGGCCAATGTTAGGGTAGGGTTAGGACTGGTATTAGGGTTAAAGCTATGGGTAGGTCTCGGATTAGGGGTAGAATTTGTGTTAGGATTAGGGCTATGGTTAAGGTGATGACTAATGTATGAATTAGGGTTTTGATTAAGGCTAGTTTTAGGTTTAGGTTAAGGCTAGAAATAGTGTTAGGGCTAATTTAAGGATAGGATGATTTTTAGAGCTATGATTAGTGTCAGGGTCATTGTCAGTGTCAGGGTTAGTTTTACAGTTAGTTTCAGGGCTAGTTGTAGGGTTAGGGTTTAATTCAGGATAAGGGTTATGATTAGGGCTATGTCTTGGTTTTGATTTATGGTTAGGGCTAGGGCTAGGGCAAGTTTTAGAATTAGCATTAAGGTTAGGGGTAGTGTTAGGGTATGTTATAGTTATTTATCTTATTGTTATAGTTATATTTAGAGTTAGGTTAGATTTAGACTTAGGCTTAGATCTTTGGTTAGGATTAAGGCTAAGGATAGAACTAGGGCTAGGGATAGGGCAAGAGTTAGAGTTAGTCTTAGGGCTAGGATTTTGATAGGGTTAGAGATAGAGCCAAATTAGGGCTAGGATTAGGGCTTGGTTTTGTGTTTAGCTTAAGCCTAGGGTTAGGGTTAGGGTTAGGTTTAAATTTAGGGTAAGGAATGACATTATAGCTAGGTTTAAAGGTAGGGTGAGGGTTAGAATTAGGGTTAGGTGTAGGGCCTAGCTAGACTTAAGGTTATGGTTAAAGTTAGGTTTAGAGCTTGGATGAGGGCTAGGTTTCTTTTTAGGGTTAGGTCTTGGATTAGGGCTAGTGCTAATTTCAGGTCCAGAACTATGGTTAAAGATAGTTTTAGGATTAGGTTTATGGCTACATGTAGGCTAAGGGTTAGGTGTTGGGTTATGGTCAAGTTTGGAGCTAGGAGTATTATTCGGGTCAATGTATGGGTTAGGGTTTGGGAAAGGTTAATGTTTCAAATTTGGGGTTGAATTAGTTTTATAATTAGGGTTAGGGTAATGATAGGGTTAGGTTTAGGATTCAGGTTAGGTTTAGGGTAATGGAAGTTTTAGGATTTGGGATAGTGTTAGGTTTATGACTAGGGTTACCATTATGGTTACAGTTATGGTTATGGTAATGGATAGAGTTAGAGATCAGTTTAAGGCTAGAGTTATTGTTACAATTAGGGATAGTGTTAGGGTTAGGTTAGGTTTAAAGCTAGGGTTAGGGCTTGGATTAGGGCTAGGTTTTGGGTTATGTTAGGGCTAGGCTTAGGGTTACAACTAATGTAAATACCAGGTTTACAATTAGGGCAAGTTTTAGGGGTTTAGTGCTAGGTTTATTGTTAGTGTTAGGTTTAGGTTTAGGGTGATGTTTAGAGCCAAAAGTGTTAGGGTCCGTATCAGGTTCAGGGTTAGTTTTAGGGTTCAGTTTTCAACTCAAATTAGGGCTAGGTTTAGGTCTAAGTGTAAGGTTGGTTTTGGTTTAGGTTAATGGTTAGTGTTAGAGCTATGCCTTGATAGGTTTTTAGGGATAGGCCTATTGTTAGGGCTCATTTTAGGATTAGTATTATGGTTTGAGCTAGTGTTAGGGGTAGGCTTAGGCTTCAGTTTAGGGCTAGATTTAGAGTTATGTTTAGCTTAAGGTTAGTGCTAGTGATAAGGATAGGGCAAGGGTTAGTACTAGGGTTAGGATTATGGTAAGGGACAGGGTTGACAAGTGATAGGGCTATTGTGAGAGATATAGTCTTAGGGCTAGGGTTAGTGTTAGGTTTATGGATATGGCTAAAATAGGGCTAGGGTTATGTTAGAGCTATGATTTGGGCCAGTTTTAGGATTAGGCTTAGGCATTGAGTTAGGGTTAGATTTAGAGTTAGGTTTCGATATAGGGTTAGTGCTAGGGCTAAGAATAAGTCAAAGGATACCATTAGGGGTAGGGTTAGAGTTAGGGTTTAGTTTAGGCTAAGGATATGTTTATGACTAGGTTTAGGAAAATGCAAAGGTTAGTATTAGGGTTAGAACTTGGGTTAGGTTTAGGGTTATTTTTAAGGCTGTTTTAGAGTTACGATGAAGACTAGGATTTGTTTTATGGTTAGGGATAGTATTAGGGCTATGGCTAATGTCAGGTCTAGGGTTGCAGTTAGGGATAGATTTAGTGTTAGGTTTATGGCTTGGTCTAGTGTAAAGATTAGGTTTTGTTAGGGTCAGTTTTAGATCTAGGATTATTTTTCTAATCAGGGTCAGGATTACGGTTTGGGTTAATATCGTGTTTAGGTTCAGGGATTGAATTAGTGTTAGATTTACGGTTAGGGTAATGACAGTGTTAGGTTAGGGTTTAGGTTTGGTTTAGTGTAATATATAGGGTTAGAGTTAGGCCTAGTTTTATCAAAAGGGTAAGGATTATTGTTTGGGTAATGGATAGGGTTAGCCCTAAGGTTAGGGCTAGGGTTATGTATAGGATTAAAGCTAGTGTTTGGGTTAGAGTTAGGTTTAAGTTTAGGGTTAAAGCTAGGTTTAGGACTCGGATTAATGCTAGGTTTTGGGTTAGTTTAGGACTAGAGTTAAGGCTACCACTAATGTATGAAATAGGTTTATGATTACAGCCAGTTATAGAGTTCGAGTTAGGTCTAGGTCTAGTTTTAAGGTTAGGTTTATGGTTATGATGATGTTTAGAGCCAGAGTTAGTGTTAGGGTCAGAGCCAGGGTCAGGGTTAGTTTTGGGGTTAGGGATAGAGTATAATTAGGGATAGGGTTAGGGCTAGGTGTAGGGTTATGGTTTGGTTTAGGAGATAAGGATTAAATTTAGGGCTATGTTTTGTTTTTGTTTGAGTGCTTGAGGTAGGGTTATGGCTAGTTTTAAGATTAGTCTTATGGTAAGGACTAGTGTGAGATTTAGGCTTAGGTTATCGATTAGGGATAAGAGTAGAGTTATGTTTAGATTTAGTCTTAGGGTTAGTGTTAAATTTAGAGTTAGGTTTAGATCTAGGTTTTGAGATAGGCTAAGTATAGTGCTAGGGTAGGGCTATGTTTAAGGCTAGGTGTAAGTTGATGGTAAGGGATAGGGTTAGAACTAGGTATAAGGCTAGTGTGAGAATTAGACTTAGTCTTAGGGCTAGGGTTAGGTTTAGCGACAGGGCTAAATTAGGGCTTGGATTAGGGCTAGGGTTAGTGTTAGGGTTAGGGTTAAGTTTAGGTTTAGGCTAAGGGATGGGAATATATTAGTTTTAGGACTAGGGTGTGATTTAGGGTTAAGGTTAGGGCTAACATTAGGGTTAGGATTATGATTAAGGTGAGGTTCATGGCTAGGATGTGGGCTAACTTTTGTATTAGGGTTAGGGCTAGTATTAGAGCTAGGGCTACCATCAGGTCTAGCGTATGTTTAGGGATAGTTTTAGGGTTAGGTTTATGGCTAGGTGTATTGTAAAGTTTAGGTTTCTTGTTAGGGTCAGGTTTAGAGCTATGGGTATTATTAGAGTCAGAGTCAAGGTTAGGGTTTGGGTTAGTTTAAGGTTTAGGTTTAGGGCTCAAATTAGTCATATTTAGGTATTGGGTAATGACACCTTTAGGTTTAGGGTTCAGATTAGGCGTAGGTTAATGGATAGGGTTAAGGCTAGTGCTAAAATTATGGTCCCACCTAGGTTTAGCATAAGGATTATAGTTATTTATGGTAATAAATAGGGTTAGAGCTTGGGTTATGGATAGGGTTATGGTTAGGATTATGTTTAGGCTTAGGCTTAGGGTTATAGGTAGGGCTAGGGTTATTGTTAGTGTTATCTTTAGGGTTAAAGCTAAGGTAGGGCTTGGATTAGGGCTAGGCTTTGCAATAGGCTAGGGCCATGGCTAATGTAAGAATTTAGTGTAATGGTTAAGACTATATGGTTAATGTTAGGCTAAGTGTAGTTTTATGGTTAGTTTTAGTGTTAGGGTGAAGTTTAGAGCTAGGGTTAGTGTTAGTGTCAGGGACAATATTCGGGTATGGTAATGGTTAGGCTTGAAGCCAGAATTAGGACTAGGGTTAGGTCTAGAGGTAGGGTTAGAGTTTGGGTTAGGTTAAGGGTTACTGTTAAGCCTTGATCTAGTTTGTCTTTAGGTCTAGTGCTATAGTTATGGCTAGATTTAGGATTAGTTTTAGGTCTAGTCCTAGTGTTAAGGTTAGGTTTAGGTATAAGCTTACCAGTAGGGCTAGTGTTAGGGTTCGGTTTAGGGTTAGGTTTAGATTTAGACCTAAGATTAGTGTTAGGGTCATAATAATAGTCAGGGATAGGGTTAGAGTTTAGGTTATGGTTTGATCTAGAATGAAGATTAGGGTTAGGACTAGTTATAGAGTTAGGTTTTGGTTAGGCTAAGAATTAGTGTTAAGAATACTTAGCATTAGGGTGAGTGTTTGGCTTAGGGTAAGAGATAGGGTTAGAGCTAGTGTTAGGACTAGGGTAGAGTTAGGTTTAGGGTTAAATCTCATGTTAGGGCTTGGATTAGGGCTAGTTTTTATTAGGGCTAGTGTTATAGTTATGGCTATTTTAAGAAATATTACAATTAGGGTTAGTTTTAGGTTTAAGTTTAGGGCTAGGCCTAGTGTTAGGGTTAGGTTTAAGGTTAGGGTGATATTTAGAGCTAGCTTTAGTGTTTGGATATTAGTCAGAGTTATGTTTAGGTTTAGGGTTAGGGTTGGGTTTCAAATTAGGGATAGGGTTAGGGATGGTGTAGGGTTAAGTTTTGGTCTAGGGTAAGAGTTAGTGTTAGGTTTATAGCTCCATTTTGTTTTAGGGCTAGGGCTTTGGTTAGGGCTAATTTTATGATTAGCATTAGGGTTAAAGCTAGTTTCAGGGTTAGGCTGAGGCATCAGGTTAGGGTTAATTTTAGAGATAGGTTTCAATCTAGAGTAAATGCTAGGGCTAAGATAGTGCAAGGGTTATGACTAGGGTTAGGGCTTGGGTTAGGGTTATGGTAAGGGATACGGTTAGATTTAGGGATAGGTCATGCATGAGAATTATAGTGATTCTTAATTCTAGGGTTTGTGTTAGCGTTAGGAATAGGGCTATATTAGGACTAGGATTAGGGCGAGGTTTAATGTTAGGGTTAGGGCAAGTGTTAGGGTTATGATTAGGGCTAGGCCTAGGGTTAGGGTTAGGGTAAGGTTTGGGGTTTAATCTATGGTTAGGGCTGGGGGTGTGTGTTAGGTTTAGTGTTAGGTCTAGGTTATGGTTATGGTTAGGGATATGGGTTGGGTTAGGGCTAGGGTTTTTATTAGGGTTAGGGTTAGTTTTACAGTAATATATTAGATTAAATGTAAGATTAGGTTTAGGGTTAAGTATAGGTTATTGTTAAATTTAGGTTTAGGGATAGGTTTAGTTTTGATTCATGGTAAGGTTTAGGGTTAAGTATATGGAAAGGGTTAGGTTAAAGGTTAGGTTGAGGTTTAGGTTTAAGATAAAGGTTAGGGTTAGGGTTAGTATTAGAGTTAGAGTTAGGGTTGGGTTTAGGGTTATTGAAGGGTTAGGTTAGTGATTGTGATAAGGTTAGTGTTAAGGTTATTGTTAGGGTTATGGTTAAGATTAGAGTTAGATTTAGGGTTAGGCTTAGGGTTACAGTTAATGTTAGGATTAGTGTTAGGTTTAAGGTTAGGGTTAGGGTTAGGGTTAGTTATAGGTTTAGGGATGGGGTTAGGGTTAGTGTTAGTGTTAGGTTCAGTGTTAAAGTTAGTTTTAGTTTTAGGGTTAGATTTAGGTAAATGTTCAGGTAAAAGTTAGGTTAGGGTTAGGGTTAGGGTTTGGTTATGGTGTGTGTAGGGTTTGGATTAGTGTTAAGGTTTGTTTTAGGGTTAGGTTTAGTGTGTTGTTTAGTATTATGTTTAACACTATTAGGGTAAGGTTAAGGGTTTGTGTTAGAGTTACTTCTAGGGTTTGTTTTAGGGCTATGTGTAAGTTTATGGTTAGTATTAGGGTTAGTGTTACAGTTAGAATTATGGTTGGGTTTAGGATTAGTGTTTGTATTAGTGTTAGAGTTAGGCTGAGGCTTAGTGTTAGCATTAGAATTAGAGTAAGTTTTAGGGTTAGGGTTATGTTTAGGGTGAGGTTTAGGGTTGGTGTTAGTGTTAGCCTTAGGGTTTGTTAAAGTGTTAGTGTTAGGGTTAGTGTTAGAGTTAGCATTCAGATTAGGTTTAGGGTTATTTTAAGGGTTAGATTTAGGGTTATTGTTAGGGTTAGGGTAGGTGTTAGGGTTAGGAATAAGTTTCAATATAGTTTTAGGTTTAGGGCTGGGTTTAAGGTTAGGGTGAGTGTTTGTGTTAGGGTTTAGGGTTAGTTTTAGGGTTGGGATTAGGGTTATGGTTAAGTTTAGGTTTAGTGTAAGGATTAAGGTTAGGATTAGTGTTAGGGTTAAGATTCGTGTTAGTGTTAGTGAAAGGGTTAGTGTTAGGGTTAGGGTTATGTTTAGGATTAGCTTTAATGTTAGTGTTAGGATTAGGGTTAGGGAGATTGTTAGGGTTAGGGATAGGTTGAGGGTGAGGACTAAGTTTAGGGTTAGTGTTAGTATTAGAGTTAGAGTTAGAGTTTGTTTTAGGGTTCATTTTAGGCTTAGGTTTAACGTTATGTTTAGGGTTAGTTTTGAAGATAGGCTTAGTGTTAGGGTTGGGTTAAGGTTAGGGCTAGTTTTAGAGTTCAGGTTAGGGTTAGGTTTCATCTTAGGATTGTATATGTGTGAGGGATATGGTTTGTGTTAGAGTAAGGTTTAGGGTTAGGGTTTGTGTTCGGTTTAGGGATAGGGTAACGTTTATGGTTAGGGTTAAGATTAGAAGTAGAGTGGGGCTTAGGGTTAGGTTTAGTGTTACGTTTAGGTTTAGTTTTAGGGTTACTTGTAGGTTAGGGTTAGTGTCAAGGTTAAGATTAGGATTAGTGTTATGGTTAGGTATTGTGTTAGTTAAGAGTTAGGGTGAGGGTGAGGGATAGGGTTAGGTTTAGTGTGAGGTTTAATTTTAGTGTTAGTGTAGGGTTATGTTAAGGTGTAGTGTTAGGGTTAGGGATAGTTTTAGGGTTACATTTAGGTTTAGGGATAGAATTAGGGTTAGGGTTAGTGTTACAATTAGGGTTAGGGTTATGGTTAGGTTTAGTGTTTGGTTAGGGTTAAGTTTATGGTTATGGTTAGTTTTGGGGTTAGCTTTAGGTTAGGGATCACATTAGGGTTAAGATTAGTTTTAGAATTAGGGTAGGTGTTAAAGTTATTGTTAGGGCAAGAATTATGTTTTGTGTTAGGGTAAGGGTTAGGTATAGGTTTTGTGTTAATGTTAGAGTTAAAATTAGGGTTTTGGTTATGATTAAATAAAGGGTTAGAGTGAGGTGTAGGGTTAGGGTTAGTTTTTTATTACAGGTAGTTTTGATATAGTGTTAGGGTTAGTGTTAGGGTTAACGTAAGAGTTAGGGATAGGGTTAGGGTTAGATTTTGGGTTAGGCATAAGGTTAGGGTTAGTGATAGGGTTAATCATTCGGATTATGGTTAGTGTTAGGATTAGGGTTAGGGTTTGTGTTAGTGTTAGGTTTAGGGCTAGGCTTAGGGTTAGTGTAAGAGTTAGGGTTAGTTTTGTTTTAGGGTTAGTGTTAGGGTTATGGTTAGGTTTAGGGTTAGATTTAGTGTTAGTTTTAGGGTTAGGTTTAGGGAAAGTGTTAGGATTAGAAATAGGTTTAGGTTTTGGGCTAGGGTTAAGGTTAGGGATAGTATTACGTTTAGGGTTTGGGTTAGGGATATGGTACATTTTAGAGTTCGGGTTAGGGTTATGTTTAGGGTTAGTTCTAGGGTTATTGTTAAGTTTAAATTTGGGTTAGGGTTACCATTAGCTTTTGAGTTATTGTTAGGGTTAGTGTTAATTTTAGGATTAGTGTTTGTGTGCAGGATATGGTTTCTGTTAGGGGAGGGGTTAGGGTTAAGGTTTGTGATAGGGTTAGGGATAGGGTTAGGTTTATTGTTATGATTAGGATTCGGGTTAGAGTGAGGTTTGGTTTAGGTTTAGGGTTAGTTTCAGGGTTACTTGTAGGTTAGAGTTCATGTTAGGGTTAGGGTTAGGATTAGTGTTAGGGTTAGGTTTAGGTTTAGGTTTTGTATTAGGGTAAGGTTTAGAGCAGGGTTAGGGGAAGGATTAGGTTTATGGTTAGGTTCAGTGTTAGTGTTAGTGATAGTGTTAGGGTTAGGGTTAGGAATAGTGTAAGGGTTATGGATAGGTTTAGGTTTACTTTTAAGTTTAGGGTTAGAATTAGGGTTAGGGATAGTGTTATTTTTACTGTTAGACTTATGGTTAAAGTTGTGTTAGGATTAGGGGTAGGTTTATGGTTAAGATTAGTTTTGGGGTTAGGGTTAGTGTTAGGGTTTGAGTTAGGGTTAGAGTAAGTTTTAGAATTACGGTTTGGGTTTTGGTTAAGTTTAGTGTTAAGCTTAGCATTCGGGTAAGAATTATCATTTGTGTTAAGGTAAGGGTTTGGTTTAGGTTTTGTGTTAGGTTAGAGTTAAAATTAGGATTTTTGTTATGATTAGAAAAAGGGATAGAGTGAGGCATAGGGTTAGGGTTAGTATTAGAGTTATGGGTAGTTTAGGCATAGTGATAGTATAAGGGTTATGGTTATTATTAGGGTTAAGGTTAAAGTAAGGCTTAGAGATAGGGTTAGTGGTGGGTTTAGGGTTACGCTTAGGGTTAGGGTTAGTGATAGGATTAGGGTTAGGTTTAGATTTAGAGTTAGTATTAGGTTTAAGGTTAGGTTTATGGTTAGTGTAAGGGTTAGGGTTAGGATTAGTTTCAGGGTTAGTGTAAGGATTAAGGTTAAGTTTAGAGTTAGCTTTAGTATTAGTTTTAGGGTTAGAGTAGGGAGAGTGTTAGTGTTGGGAATAGGTTTATTGTTAGGGCTAAGGTTAGGACTAGGGTTAGTGCTACAGTTAGTGTTAGGATTAGGTTTCATTTTAGGGTTAAGGTTAGGGTTATGTTTAGGGTTAGTTCTAGGTTAGGGTTAGCATAAGGGTTCAGGTTATGATTAGATTTAGTTTTAGAGTTAGGGTTAGTGTTAAGGTTAGGGTTAGGGTTAGTATTAGGATTAGTGTTCATGTGAAGGATATGGTTAGTGTTAGGGTAAGGGTTAGGGTTATGTTTAGAATTAGGTTTAGAGTGAAGCTTAAGTTTAGGTTTAGGGTTAGCTTTAGGGTTACTTGTAGGTTAGGGTTAATGTTAGGGTATGTGGTAAATTAGTGTTAGGTTTAGGTTTAGGGTTTGTGTTAGGGTAAGGTTTAGGGTGAGGGTTAGGGGTAATGTTAGGTTTAGGGTTAGGTTCAGTGTTAGGGTTAGGGTTAGGGTTAGGAATATTGTTAGGGTTAGGAATAGGTTTAGAGTTACTTTTAGATTTAGGGTTAGAATTAGGGTTATGGATAGTGTTACATTTAGAGTTAGGCTATGGTTAGGGTTAGTGTTAGAATTAGGGTTAGGTTTATGGTTAAGGTTAGGCTTATGGTTAGGGTTAGTGTTATTGTTAGTGTTAGGGTTAGGGTTCGACTAAGGATTAGAGTTAGTTTTAAAATTAGGGTTAGTGTTAAACTTAGTGTTAGGGTAAGAATTATGGTTTGTTTTAGGGTAAGAGTTAGGTTTAGGTCTTGTGTTAGGTTCAGATTTAAAATTAGGGTTTATGATTAGAAAGAGGGTTAGAATGAGGCATAGGTTAGAGTTAGGATTAGTTTTAGAGTTATGGGTAGTTTAGATATACTGTTAGCATTCAGGTTACGGTTAGTGTTATTGTTAGGGTTAAAGTAAGGGTTAGGAATAGGGTTAGTGTTAGGTTGAGGCTTAGGCTTAGGGTTAGGGTTTGTGATAGTGTTGTGGTAAGAGTTAGTGGTAAGGTTAGGGTTAGTGTTAGTTTTAGAGTTAATATTAGTTTTAGGGTTAAGTTTAAGTTTAGTGTAAGAGGATTAGGATTAGTTTCAGGGTTAGTGTTAGAGTTAGGGTTAGTTTTAGTGTTAGCTTTAGTGTTAGTGTTATGGTAGGGTTAGGGAGAGTGTTATGGTTAGAAATAGGTTTAGGGTTAGGGCTAACGTTAGGGTTAGGTTTAGTGTTACTGTTAGAGTTAGGGGTTGGGTTCATTTTAGGGTTAGGGTTAGGGTTAAGTTTAGGGTTAGTTCTAAGGTTAGGATTAGGGTTATGGTTCAGGTTAAGTTTAGGTTTAGTTTTAGAGTTAGGGTTAGGGTAGTGTTAGGATTAGTTTTCTTGTGAGGGATATGGTTTGTGTTAGGATAAGGTTAGGGTTATGGTTAGGATTTTGGTTAGAGTGAAGCTTGCTGTTAGGTTTATTGTTAGTTTAACTGTTACTTGTAGGATAGAGTTAGTGTTAGGTTAAAGGTTAGGATTAGTGTTTGGGTTAGGGTATTTGTTAGGGTAAGGTTTTGGGTGAGGGTTAGGGGTAGGGTTACGCTTAGGGTTAGGTTCATTGTTAGTGTTAGAGTTAGGTTTAGGGATAGTTTTAGGGTTAGGCATAGCATTAGGGTTACTTTTAGATTTAGCATTAAAATTAGGTTTAATGTTACTGTTAGTGTTAGGATAGGGTTAGGGTTAATGTTAGGGTTAGCGTTATGTGTATGGTTAAGCTTATTTTGGGGATTAGGGTTAGTATTAGGGTTCGGGTTTGGGTTAGGATTAGTTTTAGAAATGGGGTTAGGGTTTGGGTTAGAGTTAGTGTTAAGGTTAGTGTTAGGGTAAGAATTATGGCTTGTGTTAGGTAAGGTTAGGTTTAGGTTTTGTGTTATGGTTAGTGTTAAAATCAGCATTTTATGATTAGAAAGAAGGTTTGAGTGAGTCGTAGGTGTAGGGTTAGGGTCAGTTTTAGGGTTACATGTTTTTTTTAATGTATAGTGATAGCCTTAGTGTTAGGGTTAGTATTAGTTTCAGGGTTAAATTAAGGGTTAGGGATAGGGTTAGTTTTAGGTTGAAAGTTAGCCTTAGGGTTAGGGTTAGTGATAGGGTTATTGTTGGGGTTAGGGTTAGTGTTAAGATTAGGGTTAGAATTAGTGTTAGAGTTAGTGTTAGTTTTAGGGTTAAGTTTAGTTTTAGTGTAAGAGTTAAGGTTAGGATTAGTTTCAGAGTAAGTGTTAGGGTTAGGATTAGTTTTAGTATTAGCTTTAGTGTTAGTGTTAGGGTAGGGTTAGGGAGAGAGTTAGGATTAGGGATAGGTTAGGGGTTAGGTCTAAGGTTAGGGTTAGGGTTAGTGTTACTGTTATGGTTAGGGTTAGTATTTGTTTTAGGGTTAGGGTTATGGTAGGGTTAGTTCTAGGGTTAGGATTAGGGTTAGGGTTCAGGTTAGTTTTAGGTTTAGTTTTAGAGTTAGGGTTAGGTTTAGGGTAAGGGATAGAGTTAGGATTAGTGTTCTGTGATAGATATGGTTTGTTTAGGTTAAGGGTTAGGGTTATGGTTAGAATCAGGATTAGAGTGAGGCTTAGGGTTTGGCTTAGGTTTAGTTTAAGTTTACTTTTAGGTTAGGGTTAGTGTTAGCAAAAGGGTAAGGATTAGTGTCAGGCTTAGAGTTTGGGTTTGTGTTAGAGTAAGGTTTATGGTGAGGGTTAGGGGTAGGGTTAGGTTTAGGGTTAGGTTAAATGTTAGTGTTAGGGTTAGGGTTAGGGATAGTGTTAAGGTTAGAGATAGGATTAGGGTTAATTTTAAGTTTAGGGTTAGAATTAGGGTTAGTGTTACAGTTAGGTTTAGGGTTAGGTTAAGGGTTATGTTTATGGCTAAGGGTATTTTGGGGGGTAAGGTTAGGGATAGGGTTCTGGATAGTTTTAGGTTTAGTTTTTAGAAATGGGGTTAGGGTTTTGGTTAGAGTTAGTGTTAAGGTTAGTGTTAGGGTAAGTGTTAGGTTTATGTTTTGTGTTAGTGTTAGAGTTAAAAATAGGGTTTTATGATTAGAAAGAGGGATAAAGAGAGGCGTAGGTTTAGGGTTAGGGTTAGTTTTAAAATTATGGGTAGTTTAGTTAGAGTGTTAGGGTAAGGCTTAGGTTTAATATTAGTGTCACAATTAGGGAAAATGTGAGGGTTATGGTTAAAGGTAGGGTCAGGGATAGAGTTAGTGTTAGGTTTAGTGTTAGGCTTAGGGTTAGGGATAGTAATCAATTTATTGTTGGGGTTATGTTTAATTTTAGTGTTTGTGTTAAGTTTAGTGTTAGGGTTAGGGTTAGGGTTCAGATAGGGTTATGGTTAGTGTTAAGTTTAGGTTGTGGTATAATGTTAGGGTTAGTTATAGTATAAGGGTTAGGGTGGGTTAGGGTTAGAGTTAGGTTTAGGATTAGTTTTAGGGTTAGTGTTAGGGTTAGGGTTAGGTAAGTGTTAGGACTAGCTTTATGGTTAGGGTTAGTGTAAGGATTAATGTTCGGGATGAGATTAGATTTAGTGTTAGGGTTAGGGTTAGTGTTAGGTTTAGGATTACTGTATTTCACAGTTAGGTTAGGGTTAGTTTTAGTGTTATGGTTATTGTTAATTTTAGGGTTAGGCTTAGGGTTAGGGTTAGTGATAGTGTTAGAGTTAGGATTAGGATTAGGTTTAGTGTTATGATTAGGGTTAGTATTTATGCTAGGGTTACGATTATGATTATGTTTAAGGTTACAGTTACGTTTAAGATTAGCTTTAAGTTTAGGGTTAGGGTTAGTTTAAGATTACTGTTAGTGTTCGGTTAAGGGTTAGGATTAGGTTAAATGTTAAAGTTAGTTTTAGGTTTAGTTTTATGTTAAGGTGAGGGTTAGGTTTATGTTTTGTGTTATGGTTATGTTAGTATAAGTGTTAGCTTTAGGTTTATAATTAATGTTATGGTTAGGGTTGGTGTTATTGTTAGGGTTATGGTTATACTTAGGTTTAGAGTTAGTGTTAGGATTAGGGTTAGGTTTAGGAATAGCTTTAGGTTTAGGGTTAGGTTTACAGTTATTGTTATGGTTAGGATTAGGTTTAGGTTTAGGGTTATGTTTAAAGTTAAAATTAGTGTTAGTTTTAGTGTCAGTTTTAAGGTTAAAATTAGGGTTTCTCTTAGGGTTACTGTTAGGGTTACCATAGTGTTTGTTTTAGCATTAGGTTTAGGATTAGTTTTAGGGTTAGAGTTAGGGTTACAGTTAGGGCAAAATTTAGAGGTAGTTTTAGGGATATGGTTAGAGTAAGAGTTAGTGTTAGTGTTAGGGTTAGGGTTAGTTTTAGAATTAGGGTGTAGGTTAGTGTAAGGTTTAGCATTAGGGTTTGTGTAGGGTTACGGTTAGAATTATATTTAGGGGTATGATAAAGATTTGGATTAGGGTTAGAGTTAGGTTGAGGTTTAGGTTTAGGTTAGAGTTAGGTTTATAAATAGTTTTAGGGTTAGGGTTAGGGTTAGGGTTAGGATTAATTTTAGGTTTAGATCTAGGTTTTGGGTTAATTTAGGGTTAGGGTTACAATTTGTGTTAGTTTTAGGTTTAGGTTTAGTGTTAGGGTGAGTGTTAGGGATAGGTTTAGGGTTATGGTTAGAGTTAATGTTAGCATTAGCATTAGGGGTCGTGTAGGGTTAGGGTTAGGGTTAAGGTTAGGGTCAGTTTTACGGATAGAGTAAGGGTTAAATTTAGATTTAGTGTTTGGGTTAAGGTTAGAATTAGGTTTGGTGTTAGTTTTAGGTTTACGGTTAGGGTTAGTGTTAGGTTTTGAATTAGGGTTAGGGTGAGGCTTAAGGAAAGTGTCAGGGTTAGGTTTAGCTTCAGGGTGAGGTTTAGGGTTGGAGTTAGGGTTAGGGTTATGTTAAATTTAATATTTAGTTTAGGGTTTGCGTTACTTTTAGGATTAGGGTTAGTGTTACAGTGAGGTTTAGTGTTAGAGTTAGCTTCGTGTTAGGGTTCATGTTTGGGTTAGGGTTAGGGTTATTGTTAAGTTTAGGGGGAGGGTTAGAGATAGGGTTAGATTTAGTGTTAGTGTTAGGTTTGTTTTAGGGTTAAGGTTAGGGTTAGTGTTAGTCTTAGGTTTAGAGTTAGGGATAGAGTTATGGCTAGGTTCAGGGTTAGTGTTAGTAACAGGGTTAGAGGTAGGGTAAAAGTTAATTTTAGTGTTAGGTTTAGGGTTAGGCTTAAGTTTAGGTTTAGAGTTAGGGTTAGGGAAAAGGTTAACTTAAGGTTAGGGTTAGAGATAGAGTTAGTATTAGAGTTTGGGTTAATTTTAAGTTTAGGGTTAGGGTTAGGCTTATGGTTAGTTTTTGGGTTAGTATTATTGTTAGTTTTATGCTTAGGGTGAGTGTTTAAATTAGGGTTAGGGTTAGGGTATGGTTAGTGCTAGGGTTGCGGTTAGGGTTTTGATTAGTGTTAGAAATGAAGTTTGAGTTAGGGTTAGTGTTATGTTATGGTTAGGGTTAGTGTTTGGTTAGGGTTAGGGTTATGGTAAGGGCTAGGTTTAGGGTTAGTGTTGGGAATAGGGTTGTGGTTAGGATTAGGGTTATGGTTAGTGTTAGGGTTAGGTTTAGGTTTAGGGTTTGTGTTAGGGTTACAGTTAGCGTTAGGGTTTGTGTTAGGATAAGGGTTAGGGTTAGGGTTAGAATTAGATTTGTATTAGGGTTAGGGTTTGGGTTATTGTGAGGTTTAGGGTAAATTTTGTGGTTAGAATTGAATTAGTGTTAGTGTTAGAGTTAGGGTTAGGTTTTGTGTTAGGGTTAGGGTTAGGATTAGGGTTATTTTTAGTGTTATATTAGTGTTAGGGTTAGGGTTAGGACTAGTGTTTGTGTAGGTTTAGAGTTAGGTTTAGGCTTATTGTTAGGATTAGGTTTAGTGTTACTGTTAGGTTTAGTATTAGGGTTAGGGAGAGGAATAGGGTTAGTGTTAGGGTTTGGTTTATCTTTTGGTTTAGGGTTAGGGTTGGGGTAAGGTTTAAAATAAGGGTTAGGTTAAATATAGGATTTGGTTTATGTTTTGTGTTAGGGTTAGGCTTAGGATAAGTGTTATGGTAAAAATAGTGTTAGGGTTAGGTTGGGGTTAAAGTTAGGTTTAGGTTTCATGTTAGTTTAGGATTACGGTTAGTGTCAGCTTTAGGTTTATGGTGAGAGTTAGAGTAAGAGGGTTAGTGTTAGTGTTAGTGTAAGGTTAGTGTTATGTTTTGGGTTAGGGTTAGTGTTTGGGTAATGTTTAGGGTTAGAATTTGGTTTAGTTTTAGGGTTAGTGTTATGATTATGGTAGGGGAGTGTTAGGGTTAGGGTTAATGTTAGGGTAGGAGGGTGAATTTTAGGTTTAGCTTTAGGTGTACTGTTAGTGTTAATATTAGGGTTAGCATTAGTGTTTGGGTTTGGGTTATTGTTAGGTTTAGGGATAGAGTTAGGGTTAGGGTTAGGTTTAAGGTTAGGGTTAGGGTGGGGTTAGAGTTAGGATTTGTGTTAGGATAAGGATTATGGTTATTGTTATGGTTAGGGTTAGGGTTAGGTAAGGGTTAGGTTTAGGGTTAGGTTACAGTTATTATTTTGTTTATGATTAGGTTTAGGTTAAGGTTAGTCTTAGGTTTAGGTTTAACATTAGAGTTAGTGTTAGGTTTAGGGTTATGGCTATATTGAGGTTAAGGTTATGGTTAGGGTTAGTTTAGTGTTAAGGTTAGAATTTGGGTCAGTTTTAGGTTTTGCGTTAAGGTTACTGTTAGGTTTAAGTTTAGGTTTAGGGTTTGTGATAGGGTTAGTTTTGAAGTAAGGTTAATGTTAAGATTTTTGTTTGGTTTAGGGTTAGGTTTAGTGTTAGGATTATGGGGAGGGTTAGGATTATGTTTAGTGTTAGGTTTTTGGTAAGGTTTAGGGTTAGTTTTAGGGTTAGAGTTAGTGTTACTTTTAGGTTTAGGTATAAAATTAGTGTTTGGTTAGTCTTAGGTTTATGATTAGGGCTAGGTTTAGGAATACAGTTAGAGATATGGTTAGGCTTAGGTTTAAAATTAGTGTTTGGATTAGCGTTAGTTAGGTTTATGGTTAGCTTTAGGGTTAGTGTTACGATAAGGTTACATTTAGGGTGAGGTTTAGGGTTAGTGTTAGGTTTATGGTTAGGGTTAGAGTTAGGATTAGGTTTAGGGTTAGGTTTAGTCTAGATTTAGGGTTAGGGTTAGTGTTAGTGTTAATGTTAAAGGAAATGTTAGGGGTAGGGTTAGTTTTTGGGTTAGGATTAGGGTTAGGTTTAGGGTAAGGTTTGTGTTTAGTTTTGGGTTCTGGGTTAGTTTAGGATTAGAGTTATTGTTAAGTTTAGGTTTAGGGTTTGTGTTAGTGTTAGTGTTAGGGTAATGGTAAGGATTAAGCTTAGTTTTAGGGTTAGGGTTAGTGTTAGTGTTAGGTGTAGGGTTAAGTTTCAGGTTAGTTTAAGTGTTAGGGTTAGCATTATGTTTAGGGTTATGGTTAGTGTTAGAGTTACGGTTAGGTTTTGTATTTGGGTTAGTGTTATGGTTAGTGTTAGTTTTAGGTTTATATTTAGTGTTATGTTTAGGGTTAGGGTTAGTATTAGGATTCAGGTTAGAATTAGGGTTATTTTTAGAGTAAGGGTTAGTATTAGGGTTAGTATTTGTGTTATGTTTATTGCTAGTTTTAGAGTAGGTGTAGGTTTAAATTTAGTATTAGGAATTGTGTTAGGGTTCAGGTTATGGTTTTTGTTAGGGTTAGAGTTGTGTTATGATTAGGTTCAGGGTTAGTTTTAGAATTAGGTGTCTGTTTAATCTTAGTTTGATGGTTATTCTAAGGGTTTGCGTTATGGTTTGTGTTAGGGTTATGGACAGGGTTAGAGATTGTGTTAGGTTTAGGATTAGAGTTAGGTTTAGTTTTAGTGATAGACTTAGGGTTAGGGTTAGGGTTTGTGTTAGTGTTATGTTCAGGGTTAGGGATTGTGTTAGGGTTAGGGTTAGAGTTAGGGTTATGGTTATGGTTATGGTTAAGATTAGTGTTAGGTTTATGATTTGCATTAGGTTTAGTGTTAAGTTTAGTGTTAAGGTTAGGGTTAGACTTTGTGATAGAGTTAGGTTTGTGGTTAGGATTAGTGTTAGTGTTAGTGTCAATGTTTGTGTTAGAGATAGGATTCAGTTTAGTGTTAAGGCTACAGTTAGAATTTGGTATAGGTTAGGGTTAGCGTTGTGGTGTGGGTTACTGTTTATATTAGGGTTGGAGCTATGCTTAGGTTTAGGGCGACTGTTAGGATTAGGGTTAGGTGTAGGGTTACAGTTAGTATTAGGGTTAGTGTTAGTTTTAGTCATTGGTTTAGTATTAGGATTCAGTTTATGGTTAGGGGTAGGTTTAGTGTTAGGCCTAGGGTTAGGTTTAGGGTTAGTGTTTGGGTAAGAGATAGGGTTAGGTTCAGGGTTTGGGTTAGTGGTATTTTTAGAGTTAGGTTTGGGGTTAGGGTTTTATTTTAGTGCTGGGTTTAGGGTTTTCTTTTGTTTTAGGGTTAGAATTAGTTTTAGTGTTTAGGGTTAGGTTTAGATTTATGGTAATGATTAGGGTTAGAGTTATGTTTAGGGTTAGGTTTAGTGTTACTTTTAGGGTTATGGGTAGTGTTAGGGTTAGTTTTAGGGTAAGGGTTTTAGTTAGAGTTAGGATTATGGTTAGGTTTATGTTTAGGGATAGTGTTAGTGTTAGGGTTAGGGTTAGTGATAGGTTTATGGTTGTGGTTAGTGTTAGTGTTATTGTTATGGAAAGGGTTATTGTTCTGGTTTAGTTTAGGGTTAGGGATAGGGTTAGGATTAGGGTTAGTGTTTGGGTAAGAGTTACAGATAGGTTTAGGGTTTGGGTTAGAGGTATGTTTAGGGTTAGGTTTGGTTTTAGGGTTTTGTTTAGTGTTAGGTTAGGGTATTCTTTTGGTTTAGTTTTAGGGTTAGTTTTAGTGTTAGGGTTAGGTTTAGATTTACCATAATGTTTAGGGTTAGAGTTAACTTTAGAGTTAGGTTTAGGGTTAGTTTAGTGTTACGGGTAGTGTTAGGGTTAGTTTTAGTGTAAGGGTTTTTGTTAGTGTTAGGGTCAGTGTTAGGTTTAGTTTTAGGTTTAATGTTAGGGTTAGGGTTAGGGTTAGTGAGAGAGTTAAGATTGTGGTTAGGGTTAGTGTTAGCTTTATGGTAAGGTTTACTGTTATGGTTAGGTTTAGGGTTAGGGTTAGGTAAGAGTTAAGGTTACAGTTAGTGTTCATGTTAGCGTTAAGATTAGGGTTGTGGTTAGTGTTTGGGTTAGGGTTAATGTTAGGGTTAGGGTTAGTATTAGGGTTAGGTTTAGGGTTAGGATTTGTGTTAGGTTTAGTGTTACTTTAATCATTAGAGTTATGGTTAGGATTAGGGTTAGGGTTAGGATTAGTGTTAGTGTTAGGTTTTGTGTTAGATTTAGTGTTAGGGATAGTGTTAGCGTCAGAGTTAGAGTTAGTTTTAGTGTTAGTGTTAGGGTTAGGGTTAACTTTAATGCTAGAGTTAGGGTGAGTTTTCATGTTAGGGTTAATGTTAGTGTTAGGGTTTGGGTTAGGGTTAGGTAAGTGTTAGGGTTAGGGTTATGTTTGGGTCAGGGTTATCATTTAGGGTATGATTTGTGTTAGGATTAGGGTTAGATTTAGTGTTTTTGTTAGGGTTATATTAGTATTATGGTTAGGGTTAGGTTCAATATTATTGTAAGTGTTAGTGTTAGGGTTAGTGTTTGATTTAGGGTTAGGGATCATGTTATGTTTAGTGTTAGGTTTAGGGTAAGGGTTAGAGTTAAGGTTAGGGTTATGGTTAGGAATAGTGTTAGGGTTATTGGCAAGTTTATGGTTAGTGTCAGGGTTAGTGATCGGGTTATTGTCATTGTTAGGGTTAGGGTTCATGTTATGCTTAGTTTTAGAGTTAGGGTTAGAGTTAGGTCTACTCATAGTGATATGGTTAGGGTTAAGTTTAGTTTAAGGTTAGGGTTAGGATTAGTGTTAGTTTTAGTGTTAGGATTTGGTGGTGGATTAGGGTTAGGGTTAGTATTAGAGTAAGTGTTAGGTTTAGGGTTAGGTTTAGGGTTAGTTTTAGGGTTAGGGTTAGGGTGACGGTTAGTTTTAGAATTAGGTATAGGCTTATGGTTAGGGTTATTGTTAGAGTTCAGTTTATGGTGTTTGTTAGGGTTATGTTCAGGGTTAGGGATTGTGTTATAGTTAGGGTTAGAGTTAGGGTTAGGATTAGGGTTAGGGTTATAGTTAGGGTTAGGATTAGTGTTAGGGTTAGTGTTAGGTTTATGTTTAGGTTTTTCTTAGGATTAGGGTTAGTGTTAGGTTGAGGGTTAGCCTTAGTAGCTTAGGTTTAAGGTTAGGGTTAGTGTTAGGTTTAGGTTTAGGGTTTCCTTAGGTTTAGGGTTTGTGTTAGTGTTAGGTTTAGGTTTAGGGTTAGGTAAGTGTTAGTGTTAGGTTTAGGGTTATACGTACTTTAATTTATGGTTAGGTTTAGGGTTAGGGTTATAATTAGTGTTAGTGTTAGTGTTGGTGTTTCAGTTATTAGTGTTAGGGTTTAGGGTTAACTTTAGGGTTATGGTTATAATTAGTGTTAGTGTGATGGTTGGTGTTTCGGTCATTTGTGTTAGGGTTTAGGTTAGTTTCAAGGTTACGAGGTGGGTTATGGTTTATTTTATGCTTAGGATTAGGCTTAGGTTTAGTGTTACGGTTAGGGTTACATATAAAGCTATGTTTACGGTTAGGGTTAGGGTTAGCATTAGGTTTAATGATAGGTTAGGGTTAATTTTACCATTAGGGTTTGTGTTAGTTTTAGGTTTATGTTTAGGTTTAGGTAAGCGTTAGAGTATGGTTTAGAGTTAGGTTTAGGTAAGCCTTCGTGATAAGTTTAGGGTTGTGGTTAGGGTTAGGGTTAGTGTCACTATTCATGTTTGAGATAGGGTTATGTTTAGAGTACTGCTATGGTTAGTATGAGGGTTAGGTTAGGTTCAGTCTTATGAGGTGGGTTGTATTTACGTTAGGTTTAGGATTAGGCTTAGGTTTATGGCTACATTTAAGGATAGGTTTACAGTTATGTTTAGGGTTAGTATTATGTTTAGTGTTAGGTTAAGTGTTTGGATTCTTTGTATGGTTAGTTTTAGGCTTAGTGTTATGGCTATGGTTAGGTATAGGGTTAGTATTAGGGTAAGGGTTAGGATTAGGTTTAGGGGTTGGTTTAGTGTTAGGTTTAGGGTAACGGATGGAGTTAGGTTTAGGTTTAGTGTTAGGGTTAGGGTTGTGGTACATGTTAGGGTTAGTGTTATGGATAACTTTTGTGTTAAATTTAGGGTTAGGGTTAGAGTTATGGTTAAAACTAGGCTTAGAGTTATGTTTAATGTTAGTTTAAGTTTTTGGGTAGGATTATGGTTATTTTTACGGTTAGGGTTTTAGATGGGGTTAGGATTAGTGTTAGGGTTTGGGTTAAATTTACGTTTAAGGTTCGTGTTAGGGTTAGGATTAATGAGAGGATTAGGGTTAGAGTTAGTGTTAGTATTAGTGTTAATGTTAGGGTTAGGATTAGTGTTAGTGTTACTGTTCGGAATGGGTTTATGTTTAGGGCTAGTGTTAGTGTTAGGTTTAGGGTTTGGTTTAGGGTTTGAGTTAGGATTAATTTTAGGGTTAGTGTTATGGTTAGTTCTATGTTTACAATTAGAGATCATGTTAGAGTTAGGGTTAGAGATTGGGTTATTGTTAGGTATAGATTTAGGGTTAGGGATTATGATAGCATTCATATTAGGGGTAGTGTTACGTTTGGTGTTTCGGTTATGGTAAGAGTACATGATAGAGTTAGGGTTAGGGTTAGTCTTAGTTTTAGGATAAGGATTAGTGTTAGTCATAGGTTTAGGGTTAGAATTAGGGTAAGTATTATGGTTAGGGTTAATTGTAGGGTTGTGTTAGTTTTAGGGTTAGGGTTAGGTTTAATGATAGGTTTAATGATAGGATTAAGTTTAGCATTAGGTTTAGTGTTAGGATAGGGTTAGGGTTCAGGTTAGGTTAACATTATGGTTATTGATAGAGTTAAGGTTAGTTTTATGGGGTGGGTTAGTGATAGGTATAGAGTTAGGGCTAGGGTTAAATTTAGTGTTAGGTTTAGGGTTAGGTTAAGATTGAGGGTACGTTTAGGGTTATGATTATAATTAGTGCTTGTGTAAAATTAGGGTTAGGGTTAGTGTTAGGGTTAGGTTTAAGGTTAGTTGTATGGTTAGGGTTAGTGTTTGTTTTAGGATTATCATTAAGGTTATGTTTAGGGTTACAGTTATGGTTAGATTAGGGTAGGTTAGGGTTAGGTTTAGAGTTAAAATTAGTGTTAGGGTGAGGGTTAGTTTTCATGTTAGGTTTAGGGTTATTGTTAATGTTAGGTTTAGGTTTAGAGTTTCCTTAGTATTAGGGTTTGTGTTAGTGTTAGGTTTGGTTTAGGTTTCATGTTAGGGTTTAGGTTGGGTTATACTTATGTTTTAGGCTTAGTGAGAGTTTTAGGGTTAGGATTAGTGTTAGGTTTTCTTTTAGGGCTAGGGTGAGTGTTATGTTTAGTGTTAGTGTAAGGGTTATTGTTTGGAGTAGGATTAGGGTTAGTGTGAGTGTTTGGGTTAAATTAGGGTTAGGATTAGTTTTAAGGTTAGGGTTAGGATTTCTGTTAGGATTAAGAATAGGGTTACTTTTAAGTTTAGGGTTAGTGTTAGGTTTAGGGATAGTCTTTCAGTGAGGGTTAGGCTTTGTGATATGGTTAGGTATATGGTTTGTGTTGGGGTTATTGTTATGGTTAGTTTTAGGGTTAGGGTTAGGGTTAGGATTAGGGTTAGAATAAGGTAAAGTTTAGCATTAGGGTTAGCTTAGGGTTATACTTATGGTTTGGTTAGGGTTTGTATTTGGGTTAGGGTTAGGTTTAGGTTTAGAGTTAGGCTTAGGGTTAGTGATAGAGTGAGGGTTATGTTTTTTTGTTAGGGATATGTTTAGGTTTATGGTTAAGGTTATGGTTACAGTTAGTGTTAGAGTTCAAGTTAGTGTTAGGATTAGGTTTACATTAGGGTTAGGGTAGGGTTAGGGTTATGCCTTTGGTTTATGTTAGGGTTAGGTTAAGGGTTAGTGTTAGGTTTATGTTTATGATTAGGGTTAGGTTAGGGATAGTGGTAGGGTTAAATGTAGGTTTAATATTAGTGTTTGGGTTAGTGTTTATAGTTAGGTTTAGGCTTTATGTTAGGTTTAGCGTAAGGGTTAGTGTTTGGTTTAAAATTATGGTTAGGGTGAGGGTTAGGGTTAGGGCTGAGTTTAGGGTATTGGTAGATTTAGGGTTAGAGTTTGTGTTAGGATTAGTTAGTGTTAAAGTTATAATTAGTGTTAGGTATACAGTTAGGTTTAGGTATAATGTTATAGTTAGGGATAGGTTAAGGTTTACTTTTAGGGTTAGGGTTAGAGTTAAGTTTAGTGTTATATTTAGGGTTAGAGTTAGGGTTAGGACAGTGTTATGGTAAGGGTTAGTTTTAATTTTATTTTATGATTAGTCTTAGTGTTAGGGTTCGGGTTAGGTAAGGGATAGGGTTAGGTTTGGGTTAGGTTTAGGTTTATGGTTTCGGTTAGGGTTTGTGTTACTGTTAGTGTTAGGTTTAGGGTTAGGGTTAGGTGTAGGGTTAGGGTTAGGTTATGGGTTAGTGTTAGGGGTAGCATTAGGGTTGGGTTTAGAATTAGTATTAGGGTTAGGGTAAGATTAGGTTTAGGGTTAGGGTTAGTGCTCTGTTTAGGGTTAGGGTTACAATAAGTTTCAGCGTTAGGTTTATGTTTAAGGTTAAGTTTAGTGTTAGGGTTTGGATTAGAATTAGGGTTAGGTTTAGTGTTAGTGTTAGGATATGGTTAGTTTTAGGCTTAGTGAAAGGTTTTGTGTTAGGTTTAGGATTATGCTGAGTGTTATGGTTACGGTTAGGTTTCGGTTTAGTGTTAGGGTTAGTTTTAGTGTTTGGGTTTGGATTAGGTTTAGAGTTATGGATAGAGTTAGGTTTACGGTTAGATTTAGCTTTGGTTTTATGGTTAGTGTTAGGGTTAGTTTTAGGTTTAGTTAAGGGTTAGTGTTAGGGTTGGGTTAGGTTTAGAGTTAGGGTATGTGTTATGGTTTGTGTTAGGTTTAGGTTTTAAAGTTAGGGTTAGGATTACATTTAGATGTAGGGTTAGGTTTAGAATTAGGGTTAGTGTTAGGGTTAGAGTTACAGTTAGGTTTAGAATTAGTTTTAGGGTGAGCACTAGGGTGAGCATTAGGGTTAGGTTTAGGGTAAGTTCTAAGGTTAGTGAAAGGGTTAGTGTTAGTATTAGTGTTAGTGTTAGGGTTAGGGTTAGGGTAAGTTTTAAGTTTAGGGTTAGGCTTAGGATTAAGGTTGGGTTTAGTGTTTGGGTTAGGGTTAGGGTGAGTGTTAGGATTAAAGTTAGGGATAGGGTTAGTTCTGGTGTTTAGGATACGGTTAGTTTAAGGGTTATGGATAGTGTTATGGTGAAAGGTAGGTTTAGAGTTAGTGTTAGGCTTAGGTTTAGGGTTGGTATTATATTTAGGGTTAGGTTTAATATTACATTTAGAAACAGGGTTAGGTTTAGAGTTAGTGTTAGCATTAGGTTTAGGATTATGGTTAGTGTTAGGATAAGTGTTAGTGTTAAAGTTATTGTTAAGTTTAAGTTTATGTTTAGGGTTAGGGTTAGTGTTACTGTAAGGTTAGGTTAGGGTGAAGGTTAGTGAATGATTTAGGGTTATGTTTAGGGTTAGTGTTATTGATACAGTTAGGGTTGTAGTTAGGGTTAGGGTTAGTGTTCAGGTTAAGATTAGGATTTGTGTTATGGTTAGTGGTAGTGTTAGAAGTAGGGTTAAGTTTAGTGTTAGGGTTAGTGTTAGGGTTATTTTTAGGGTTAGGGTTAAGGTTAGTGTACGTGTTAGGGTTAGGATTAAGATTAAGTTTAGGGTAACTGTTAGGGTTTAGGATTTAAAAAACAGTTTTAGTGTTAGTGTTAGGGTTAGGGTAAGTATTATGGTTAGGTTTAGGGTTAAGGTTAAATTTAGGGTTAGTGCTAGGGTTAGTGTTATGGTTTGTGTTAGCATAAGGGTTAGGGTTAGGGTTAGGGTTACGGTTAGGATTCAGGATAGGTTTAGGTTTAGGTTTATGATTAGGTTTTAGTTAGGGTTAGGGTGAGGGTTAACATTTGTGTTAGGGTTAGATTTAGAGTTAGATTTAGGGTATTGTTTATTGTTAGGGTAATCATTAGTTTTAGAATAAGGTTAGTTTTAGGATTAGTGTTATGATTCGGGTTAGTGTAAGGTTTAGGTTATGTTTCGGGTTAGGATTAGGTTTGTTTTAGGGTTATAATTAACGTTAGTGTTTGTGTTATGGTTAGGATTAATGTTAGGGTTATGTTTATGTTTAGGGTTAGTAAAAGTGTTAGGATTAGTTTTAGGGTTAGGGATAGTTTGTTTTTGTTAGGTTTAGCGATAGAATTAGTGTTACAGTTAGGATTAGGATTAGATTTAGTGTTAATATTAGTGTTAGGGTTAGTGTTAGGGATAAGGTTAGTGTTAGGGTTGGCAATAGTCTTAGTTCATGTTAGGGATAGGTTTATGGTTAGGTTTAGTGTTAGTGATAGGGTTAGGGTTAGTGTTATGGCTAGGGTTATGGTTAGCTTTACGGTTAGTGAAAGTGTTAGATTTAGGGTTAGTATTAGAGTTAGGGTTTGGGTTAGTTTTAGGGTTAGTGTTAGTGTTAGGGTTAGGCTTAGGTTTAGTGTTAAAGTTAGGATTAGGTTTATGGTTAGTGTTAGGGTTAAGGTTAAGTTTATGGTTAGTGTTAGGTTCAGGGTTAAGTTTAGTGTTCCTGTTAGTTTTATGGTTACTGTTATTTTTAGGGTTAGTGTTAGGCATATGTTTGGGGTTAAAGTTAGGTTTAGAGTTAGGGTTAGGTTTAGGGTTATTGTTACTGTTAGGGTTATGCTTAAGTTTAATGTTTGAATTAGGGTTATTGTTAGGTTAAGTAGTACTTTCAGGGGTAGGGTTAGTGAGAGCCTGAGGTTTAGGGTTAGTATTAGATTTCTGATTGAGTTTAGGTTGAGGGTTATGGTTAGAGTTAGGGTTAGGGTTAATGTTAGGTTTAGGGTTAGGGTAAGTGTTAGTGTTAGGTTAAAGTTATGGTTAAGATTATTGTTAGTTTTAGTGTTAAGCTTACGGTTTTGGTTTGTGTAAGGGTTAGGGTTAGATTTAGGGTTACGCTTTTGGTTATGATGAGGGTTCATGTTTGACTAAGTATTAGGGTAATTTTTAGGGTTATCATTAGGTTTAGTGTTAGGTTTAGGGTTATAATTTGGCTTAGGTTTAGGGTTATTGGTAGGGCTATGTATACAGTTTGTGCTAAGATTATGTTTACATTTAGGTTAGGGTTAGTGTTAGAGTTAGTGTTAGTGTTATGGTTAGGGATGTTATTAAAATCAGGGATAGTTTTAGGGTTTGGGTTAGTTTTAGGTTAGGGTAAGGTTTAGGTTTAGTGTTACGGTAAGGATTAGGGTTAGGTTTAAGTTTTGTGATAGTGTTAGTGTTAGAGTTAGTTTTAGTATTAGGGTTACGGTTATGGTTAGGGTTAAGGTTCTGGTTAGGCTTAGGTTTAGTTTTAGAGTTAGTGTTAGAGTTAGCATTAGTGTTTGAATTAGAGTTATAGTATGTGTTAGGGTCAGGGTTAGGTTCATGGTTTTAGTTAAGATTAGGGTTAGTTTAGTGTTAGGATTAGGGTTTGTGTAAGAGTTACCCTTGGGGTTAGGGTTAGTGTTTCATTTAGGGTTAGGGTTAGGTTTAATGTTAGTGTTATTTTTAGGGTTAGGGTTAGTATTAGGTTCAGGTTTAGGGTTAGGTTTAGTGACCTGGTTAGTGTTAGGGTTAGGATTCATGTTAGTGTTAGGGTTATGGTTAGTTTTAGTGTTAGGGTTAGTCTGAGTGTTAGGATTAGTTTAGGTTAAGGATAGGGTTAGGTTAGTGAGAAAATTAGTTTAGGGTTTGAGTTAGGTTTCCTGTTAGGGTTATGTTTAGGGCTAGTGTTAGTTTTAGGGTTAGGATTAGGTTTACAGTTTGTGTTTCGGTTAAGATTAGTTTAGGATTAGTGTTAGGGTTTGTGTTAGTGTTAGGATTAGTGTTATTTATTGGGTTAGGCTACGGTTAGGGTTATGTTTAGGGTTAGTGTTAGGTTAAGTTTTATTGTTAGAGTTAGTTTTAGGGTTATGGTTAGGTTTAGATATACTGTTACATTTAGGGATAGGTTTAGGGTTAGTGTAGGGTTAAGGTTCCGTTTAGTGTTATGGTTATTGTTATGGTTAGGTTAGGAATAGTTAGTGGAAGTTTGAGCATTAGGTTTAGTGTTAGTAAGGGTTAGGGTTAGGTAAGGGTTAAGTTCAGGCTTAGGTTAGGTTTAGGGTTATGGTTTGTGTTATGGTTTGGGTTAGGTTTTGTGTTAGGATTAGCATTAGTGTTAGGGTTAAAGTTAGGTTTAGGGTTAAGGTTAGATTTAGGGTTAGTATTAGAGTTAAAGTTAGGGTAAGTTTTAGAATTAGTGTTAGAGTAAGGATTAGGTTTATGATTAGGTTAATTTTGGGGTTACTGTTATGGTTAGGGTTAGTTTTATGGTAAGTGTTATGGTTAGGATTAGGTTTAGGTTTAGTGCTCGGGTTAGGTTTAGGATAACATTGAGTGTTAGGGTTAGGTTTCAGTTTAAAGTTAGGTTTAGTGTTAGGGTTCCGGATAGGTTAATTGTAAGGGTTTGGGATAGGTTGAGTGTGAGGGTTAGTGTTAAGGTTAATTTAGGGTTAGTTTTAGGATTAGTGTTAGGGGTTTTTAGGGTAAGATTAGTATTACAGTTAGGTGTACAGTTTGGATTAGGGTTAGGTTTAGTGTTAGGGTAAGTGGTACGGTTAGGGTTAGTGTTAGTTAGGGTTAGTGTTAGAGTGATGGTAAGGTATAGTTTTGGGGTTAATGTTAGGATTAGGGATAGTGTTGGGATTAGTGTTAGGATTAAGTTTAGGGTTTGTGTTAGAGTTAGGGTGAGTGTTAGGGTTAGGGTTAGGGCTATATTTAGGGTTAGTGATAAGCGTAGTTTCAGGGTTAATGTTATTGTTAGGGTTAGTGTTAGTTTTAGGATTAGTGTTAGGGTGAGGTTTAGGGATAATTTTAGTATTAGGATGAGGGTTAGTATTAGGGTTATTGTTAAATTTATGTTTAGTTTCAGGGTTAGGCTTATTGTTACTTTTAGTTTAGGGTTAGGGTTAGTTTTAGTATCAGGGTTAGGGTTAGGGTTAGTTATAAGTTTAGGGTTATGTTTAAAGTTAGTGTTAGTGATAGGTTTATGGTTTGGGCTAGGGTCAGTGTTCGGGTTAGCGTTATGATTAGTGTTATGGTTAGTGTTGCTGTTAAGGATAGGTTTAATGTTAGTGTTAGGGTTAATGTTAGGTTTAGGGTTAAGTTTAGGGTTCGGGTTAGGGTTAGGGTGAGGTCTAGGTTTAGAGTAACTGTGAGGGTTAGGGTTACAGTTATGGATAGAGGTAGTGATAGGAATGGGTTTAGTGTTAAGGTATATGTTAGGGTGAGGTTTAGATTTAGGGTTATGGTTACGTTGAAGGTTAGGCAGCTTTTAGTTATGTTTAGGGTTAGAGTTAGGGTTCATATTAAAGTGATGGTTAAAATTAGGGTTAGGGTTTGTATTAGGGATATGTTTAGGGTTAGAGTTATATTTAGTTTAAGGTTAGGGTTAGGGTTATTTTTAGGATTAATGATTTATTTATGGTTAGTCTTAGGTTTAGTTTTAGTGTTAGGTTTAGGGTTAGTATTAGTGTTTGGGTTAGGGTTAGGTTTAGTGTTAGGGTTAGAGTTAGGTTAGGGTAAGAATTAGGTTAGAGTTAGGGTCAGTGTTAGGTTTAGGGTTAGGGTTAAAGTTAGGGTTAAGTTTAGGGTTTGTGTGTTAAGATTAGGTTTATGTTTTTGTAAGGATTAGGGTTACAGGAAAGCTTACAGTTAGAGTGAGGGTTAGGATTGGCGTTAGGGTTAGTATTCGGGTTATGGTAAGGTTTAAGGTTAAAATTAGTGTTAGGATTAGAGTTAGAGCTAGGGAGAGTGTTAAGGTTTGTGTTAGGTTCAGTATTAGGGTTAGGATTACGGTTACTGATAGAGTTAGTGTTAGTATTAGGGTTATGTTTAGGGTTAGATTTAGGGTTATGGTTAAGGTTAGGGTTAGGGTTAGTATTAGGGTTTGTGTTAGGGTGAGGTTTAGGTTTAGGGTTATGATTACAGTTATGGTTAGAATTTGGATTATGTTTAGTGTAGGGGTACAGTTAGGTTTGGGTTAGTGTTAGTGTTGTTGTTATGGTTTGTGTTAGAGTTAGATTTAGGGTTATGTTTAGGGTTAACTTTATTGTTAGTATTATTGTTAGATTTAGGTTATGGTTAGTTTTAGGGTTAGTCTTATGGTAAGGGTTAGGATAAGGTTTAGATTAGGTTTAGGGTTAGGGTTAAGTTAGGATTACGGTTGTGGTAAGCATGAGGATTTGTATTAGGGTGAAGTTTAGGGTTAGGGTGAGTGTTAATGTTAGTGTTAGGGTAGTGTTAGGGTGAGGTTTAGTTTTTGTGTTAGGGTTTGGGATAGATATAGGGTAAAGTTTAGGATTAGGGTTAGAGATAGTGTTAGCATTAGGATTAGGGCTAGTGTTAGTATTAGTTTTAGGGTTAGTGTTAATGTTAGAAATAGGTTTACGGTTTGGGTTAGGGTGAGATTTAGTGTTAGGGTTAGGATTAGGGTTAATTTTAGGGTTAGTGGAAGTTTTAGCATTAGGTTTAGTGTTATTGTTAGTTTTAGGGTTAGGGTTAGGGTTAGTGTTAGGATTAGGATTAGGTTTAGGTTTATTTAGTTTTATGGTTTGGGTTAGGGTTAATGTTAGGGTTAAGGTTAAGGTTTGTGTTAGGTTCAGGTTTAGGGTTAGGATTTCAGGTCTCATTTGGGTTAATTTAGTGTTAGTGTTATGGTTTGTGTTAGTGTTATGGTTCGGGTTAGGCTTAGTGTTTTATTTAGGGTTAAGGTTAGAGTTAGGATTAGGATTAGTGTTAGTGATAGGTATTAGGTTAGGGTTAGGTTTAGGGTTAGTGATAGAGTAATGGTTAGAATCAGGATTAGTATTAGGGTTATGGTTATGTTTAGGGTTAGGTTAGCATTAGGATTATTCTAGTTTGAGGGTTATAATTGTGGTTAGGGTTTGTGTTAGGTTAGGGTTAGGATTAGAGTTATGGTTATGGTTAAAGTTAGGGTTTGTGTTCATGTTAGGGTGAGTGTTACGTTGAGGGTTAGGGTTATGTGTAGTGTTAGTTTTAAGGGTAGGTTTACGGTTATTTAGTTTAGGGGTAGGATTTGGGTTAGAGGCAGGGTTAGTGTTAAGTTTAGGATTAGTGTTAGAGTTAGGATTATTTTTAGGTTTAGGGTTAGGGTTAGTTGTAGGGTTAGGGTTAGTGTAGATTTAGGGTTGGGGTTAGGTTAGTGATAGGATTAGGTTTAAAGTTCTGATTGGGTTTTGTGTTAGAGTTATTTTTAGGGTTAGTGTTATGGTTAGGGTTAGGATACAGCTTAGGTTTAGTGTTACAGTTACGGTTAAGGTTAGATTTAGTGTTAGTAATAGGGTTAGTGTTAGGTTTAGTGTTAGGATTAGTGTTACCTTTCCTACTAGTGTTAGTTTTAGTGATATGGATAAGGTTAGATTTAGGGTTGGTGTTAGTGTTAAGGTTACGATTAGTGTTAGGTATAGTTGTAGGTTTAGGGATAAGTTTAGCTTTAGTGTCAGGATTAGGGTTACAGTTAGTGTTACAGTTAGGATTAGGGTTAGGTTTTGTTTTAGGATTAGTGTTAGTTTTAGCTTTAGTTTTATGGTTAGTGTTAGGGTTAGAGTTAGAATTTGGTAATGTTAGAGTTAGGGTTTGGTTTGGTTTAGGGTTATGGTTTGTGTTAGGGTTTGTATTAGGCTTAGAGTTAGGGGTAAGGTTATGGTTAGTTGTAGGGTTAATAGTAGGGTTAGGTTTAGATTAAGTGTTAGGGTCAGCATTAGGGTTAGGTTTAGGTTTAGGGTTAGGGTAAATTTTGGGTTTAGTTATAGATTTAGGGTTAGTTTTAGGGTTAGTGTTAATGTTAGTGATAGAGTTAGGGTTAGGTTCGATTAGGGATAGGGTTAGGGTAAGGTTTAGGGTTAGAATTAGGTTTAGTTTTAATTTTAGTTTTAGTGTTAATATATGGGTTAGGATTAGGGTTAGGGTTAATGTTAAGTTTTGTTTTAGGGTATTGTTAGTGTTAGGGTTACAGTTCCGATTAGAGTTAGGTTTAGGTTTAGGGTTAGTGTTAGTGTTAGGGTTAGTGATAAAGTTAGAGTTATTTTTAGCATTGGTATTATGTTTAGAGTAATGGTAAGAGGTAGGTTTATGGTTAATTTTAGGGTTAGAAATAGGGTTAGTGTTAGAATGAGGCTCAGTGTTCATGTTAGAGTTAGGTTTAAGGTGAATTTTAGGGTTAGGTTTCGGGTTAGGGTAAGCTTAAGTACTTGAGTTAAAATTAATATTAGTGTTATAGATAGTGTTAGGGTTAGCAATAGGTTTAGGTTTAGTGTTAGGCTTAGGGTTAGGGTTAGTGTTACCGTTAGGGTTATGGTTAGGTTTAGCGTCAGGTTTAGGGTTAGGGTTAGTGATAGGTTTAGGGTTATGTTTAGGGTTAGGGTTAGTGATAGGTTTCTATTTAGGGTTAGTGTTTGTGATAGGGTTAGGTTTGGGCTGAGGTTTAGTGTTAGGTTCGGGTTAGGATTCATGTTAGGGTTAGTGTTACTGTTAGGGATACGGTTAAGGCTAGTGTTAGGATTATTGTTAGGGTTAGGTTTTGTGTTAGTGATATGGTTAGGGTTAGGATTAGTAATAGGTAAGTTTTAGGGTTATGGTTATGGTTACAAATTGAGTTAGTGTTAGGGTTAGGTTTAGAATTAGTGTTAGGATTATGGTTATTGTTATGGTTATTGTTATGGTTAGTATTAGGGTTTATGTTAGGGTGAAGTTTAAGGTTAGGTTTGGTCTTCAGTTATGGTTACGATTCAGGTTAGGGTGAAGTTCAGGGTTAGGGTTAGATTTTTGGTTGAGGTTAGGAATCAGGTTAGGATTATGGTTAGGATTATTTTTGGGTTAGGATTAGGGTTAAAGTTTGTTTTAGAGTTAAATTTAGGGTTAGGTTTTGGTTTAGGGTTATTGTTAGTGTTCTCCTTAGATTTAGGGTTAAGGTTAGTTTTAGAGTTTGTGCTAGGTATAAGTTTAGTGAAAGGTTTAGGTTAGGGTTTGGGTTAGGTTGGGTTAAGGTATGGTTAGATTTAGGGTTTGTGTTAGGGTTAGGGTTAATGTTAGGGCTAGTGTTACTGTTAGGGTTATGGTAAGGGTTAGGGTTTGTGTTAGGGTTAGGGTTTAGGTTAGTGTTATGGTTAGGGATAGGGTTAGCATTATGGTTAGGATTAGGGTTAGAGTTAGTGTTAGCATTAGGGTTAGGATTAGTGTTAGGGTTATGATTATTGTTTGTGGTAGGTTTTGGGTTAGTGTTAATGTTAGCATTAGAGTTAGGGTTAGCATTATTTTTAGGGTTAGGGTTTATGGTAGTGTTAGGGTTAGGTTTAGGATTAGAATTAAGGTTAGGATAAGCACTAGGTTTTGTTAAGGTTAATGTTAGGGATAGCATTACAGTTAAGTTTATGTTTAGTGTTAGGGTTAGTGTTAGGGTTAGTGTTAGTGTTAGGTTTTGGTCTGGGTTAGTGTTAGGTTGCGGGTTAGGGTTAGTGTTATTTTAGGGTTAGTGTTATATTAGCTTTATGTTTAGTGTTAGGGTTAGTATTAGTGTTAGGTTTTGGTTTGGGTTAGTGTTAGGTTGAGGGTTAGGGTTAGTGTTATTTTTAGGGTTAGTGTTATATTAGGTTTATGTTTAGTGTTAGGGTTAGTATTAGGGTTAGGGTTAGAGTTAGGTTTAGTGACCTGGTTAGGGTTATTATTAGGGTTAGGATTAGTATTAAGGTTAGGGTTAGAGTTATTTGGTTAGGGTTAAGGTTAAGGTTATGGCTAGGATTATTGCTAGGTTTTGGTTAGGGTTAAGGTTAATGCAAGGCTTGGGTTATAGTTAGAGATAGTGTTATGACTAGCATTAGAATTAAGTTTAGCCTTAATGTTAGGGTTAGCATTAGGGTTATGGCAATTATTAGGTTGATTGTTATTGTTAGGTTTAGTGTTAGGGTTAGGGGTTGAAATAAGCTTATAGTAAAATTTAGCTTTAGTGTTAGGGTTAAGGTTAGGGTTAGTTTTAGAGTTAGGTTATATTTAGAGTTACAATTAGGATTAGGTTTAGGTTTAAGTTTAGATTTAGGTTTAGTGTTAAATTTAGTGTTAGAGTTAATGTTATGGTGAGGTTTAGGGTTAGGGTTAGGGTTAGGGTTAATGTTGGGTTTTGGATTAGAGTTAGAGTTAGTTTTAGGGTTAGGGTGAGGTTTGTGTTGAGTTTAGTTTCAAGGTCAGTTTAAGATTTGGTTTATGGGTAGGATTAAGATTAGTGTTAGGGTTAGTGTCAGTGTTAATTTTTGAATTAGAGTTAGTGTCAGGTTTAGGTTTAGAGTTACGGTAGTGTTTAGTGTTAGGTTTAGTGTTAGGTTGAAGGTTAGGTTTAGGGTTAGTGTTCGTATTAGAGTTAAGCATAGGTTTTGAGTTTTTGTTAGCGTTAGAGTTTGGGTTATGATTAGTGTTATATTTAGGTTTAGGTTTCATTTTATGTTAGGGTTAGCATGAGGGTTAGGTTTAGGATTAGGATGAGGTTTAATGTTAGTGTTTGGTTTAGGGGTAGGGTGAGTGTTAAGGATAATGTTAGGGTTAGGGATAGTTTTAGAATTAGTGTTAGTGTTAGGATTAGGGTTAGTGTTAGCGTTAGGGTGAGGGTCACCTTTAGGTTTGGTTTTAGTGTTAGGGTTAGTGTTAGGCTAATATTAGGGATAGGGTTAGTGTTAGGTTTAGTGTTGGGGTTTGGTTTAGGGTTAGTTGTAGTTTAAGAGTTAGGATTTGAGTTAGGGTTAGGGTTAGTGTTAGGTTAAGTGTTAGCTTTAGGGTTAAGGTTTGTGGTAAGGTTAGATTTAGGGTTAGGTTTATGACAGGGTTAGGGTTAGGAAAAGTGTTAGGTATATGAATAATGTTAGGGTTAGATTTAGGGTTAGTGTTCAGGTTAGGTTTAGTGTTAGGGTTATGGATAGGTTTAGAGTTAGGGTTAGGGTTAGTGTTAGGGTTAGGTTTAGAGTGAGGGTTATGGTTAAAATTAGTGATAGGATTGGAATTGGGGTTAGGTTTAGTGTTAGGTTTAGATTTAGGGTTAATGTAGGTTTACTGTTAGTGTTAGGGTTAGTGTTAAGTTTAGTGTATGGTTTAGAGTTAGGGTTCGTGTTAGGATAGGGTAAGGGTTAGGGGTAGTATTAGGGTATAGTTAGGCTTTAGTTTAGGGTTGCAGGTAGGTTTGCAGTTAGTTTTAGTTTAAGGTTTAGGGTTAGGGTTAGTGTTAAAGTTAGGTTTATGAATAGGATTAATGTTAATTTTAGGGATAGTGTTAGTGTTAGGTTTAGAGTTAACTTTAGGATAGGGTTAGTGTTAGGTTTATGTGGTGAGCCGCTTCTGCCGTTTATGCAAATTATGGTCGCCATTACAAGATGGCGCTGGCTCCGCTGTGGTCTGTGACAAACAACTCCTTATTTGGGAGAGTTGGCGCATGACTTTTCATCACCCGATGAGAAAGCTCCACGTAGCTGCTTTGCATTGGGGCTTGAGATGCTTTATTAAGGCTGGGAGGGGCATCCAAGAGGGAGAAGAAGAACTATCAAGGGCCTGAAATAAACTACTGAAAGAAGATTCCTGAGTGTTGCGTCTTCCTTGCGGGCAAGAAGTCGCGACAAGTGGTGCCGAAACCCGGGAATCAGAACTTTCAGCAGTCAGAGGGGGTGCACCGTAGTCCCAGGTAAGTGGGATCTGCGACCAAAGCGGGATTAGTCCCAGGTAAATGGGATCCGCGACCAAAGCGGGTTTAGTCCCAAGTAAGTGGGATCTGCGACCAAAGCGGGGCAGCTCTCTCTGTAAATACAGAGAGAGAGGAAAAAAGGACGCTCCCCTGTAAATAAGGAGAGAGCAGGACTTTTGTACTTTCACTTTCTTTATAGCTCTAAAAACATTATGGGCGTTACTTCTTCAAGCCCAATTTTGTTGGCCCTAGATGGGTTGCTACGTTCAAAAGGACTTAAAGTAAAGCAGAGCACTTTGCAGATGTTTTTGAGAGAAGCTGCCGAGGCCGCGGCAGTAGCGGCGGCAAACAGCGCTCTGCGCCGCAGTCCCAGCGCCCGCGAGCCAAAACGCGAACAGCCGCCGGCGTCGCTGCGATCGCAGCTAAGGGACCCGCCTACACTGCTGCGGAGTGAGCTCATGCTGCGGAGAGGGCGGAGCGCCGCCGGGGGCCGGGACCGGACGGAGCCGATGTGGGTTCCGGGGCTCCTGGCAGGGGGGGTCCCGACAGGTACATCTGAGTTAAATATAACCACTTTGGCTAATGATACATCACAGGGGATGCTTAATAGTTCTAATATTACCTGCTATTTGTCTGAGTGTTGGAATGGCTTCTGGACTACGGCAGTGGTTATGAAAATTCCAACTTTTGTCCCAATCCCAGTCACTGCGGACCCAGATAAATTCCCCATTGTTGAACTACTTAGAGTCCGCAGGGATTTTGGAATTACGGCAGCTATAGTGACAGCTGTGGCAGTGTCTGCTGCTGCAGCGGTTACGGCCGGAGTGGCCATGGCCAGTCAAGTACAAACTGCTGCCACCATTAATCAAGTTGTTCAACAAACTTCCACCATACTTGAATCCCAAAATACAATTAATCAACATATTTTGTCAGGGATTTTAGCTGCCAACCAAAGAATAGATTTACTCCAAGCTCAGGTAGAAGAATTGGCTGACTTGGTGCTTTTGGGTTGTGTTGACCAACGTGCACATTTATGCATAACCTCTGTCAGATTTAATGATTCCAGGAATGCCTCCCGCATCATTGGCGAATATTTGGCCGGAAATTGGTCCATGGCAGCGGAAGACATGATCCAGTCTCAACTAACCCAGATAGCTGTCTTGAACAGTACCCGTGTCGATCCCGTGACTTTGGGTCAATTCACCGATTGGATATCTTCTGCTTTTTCCTTCTTCAAAGAGTGGGTGGGGGTAGGCATTTTTGGTGCAATGTGTTGCTTCGGTATGTTCCTCTGTTTGTGGTTTCTCTGTCGCCTTAAGGCCCGTAGTGCTCATGATAAGGCTATGATCATACAAGCTCTTGCAGCTTTAGAAAATGGCAACTCGCCTCAAGTCTGGCTTGCGCATCTTAAACAGTAAACCTTTGTCATGGTCGTTGCACCCCAAGTTATTATAACATTGCACTGGGATCGACATGACCTTCCTTGCTATTCTCTTAGTGTTGGAAAGCCCTTGCACTCTGCCGGTCTTACTGCCATTGCACGCAGATGGGTTTCCACACTAGTGCTTTTCTATCGTCTTAAAGTCCGTGCCTTTCTTTCAGGGTGCTGTCAACTTGTTTGTCGTTATAAACAGCCACAGTTCAGCCTCAGTTATCCCCCTTCGTCCACCATCGCCACGATACAGGATGCGAGGCAAAGCACTGCACTTGAGTGATCCTTGACGTGGACCTCAAGGAGAGCATGTCCTATTGCATGCGGGTTAGACGCGTCCACTCCCCGCCCCACGAAAAAAGGCGTCGGCTGATATGGTCTCGGATCTGGGGAAGGGCCCTCCTTAAGACTGAGCCATACTATGCAGCCACTTCTGCACAGTGGGATAGGACCTCTACTCTTGCCTGTATTGTTTTAAGAAAACAGAAAGGGGGAACTGTGGTGAGCCGCTTCTGCCGTTTATGCAAATTATGGTCGCCATTACAAGATGGCGCTGGCTCCGCTGTGGTCTGTGACAAACAACTCCTTATTTGGGAGAGTTGGCGCATGACTTTTCATCACCCGATGAGAAAGCTCCACGTGGCTGCTTTGCATTGGGGCTTGAGATGCTTTATTAAGGCTGGGAGGGGCATCCGAGAGAGAGAAGAAGAACTATCAAGGGCCTGAAATAAACTACTGAAAGAAGATTCCTGAGTGTTGCGTCTTCCTTGCGGGCAAGAAGTCGCGACAGGTTTAAAGTTAGGATTTGGTTTAGTATTAGGGTTAGGTTTAGAGTAAGGGTTAGGATTTTTGTTAGGCTTAGGGTAATGGTTAGAGTAAGTATTTGTGTTAGGGCTAGGGTTAGGTAAGGTTAAGGTTTACAGTTAAAATTATGGTTAGGATTAGGTTATGGTTAGTTTTAGGGTTAGAGTTAGGGTTAGTGTTTGTGTTAGGTTTTGGGTTAGTGTTAATATTCGGTTTATGGTTAGGGTTAATTTTATGGTTCGATTTAGTGATATGGTTTATGTTAGTGTTTTTGTCAGGTTTGTGGTTAAAGTTACGGTTGGGATTATGGTTAGGATTAGATTTAGGTCTGGGGTTAGGGTTAAGGTTAGTGTTAGGGTTAGTATTGTGGTTAGACTTAGAGTTAATGTTAAGGTTACCATTAGTGTTAAGTTTAGTGTTCGGGTTAGTTTTAGGGTTAGGTTTAGGTTTAGGGTTAGCATTAGAGTTAGGATTAGTTTTATGTTTAGGGTTAGTGTTTGTGTTAGGTTTAGTGTTAGAGGAAGGCTTAGGGTTTGTGTTAATTTTAGGGTTAGATTTATGGTGAGGGTTGAAATTAGGATTTGGTTAGGGTTAGGGTGAATGTTAGGGTTAATTTTAGATTTTGTGTTAGTGTTAAGGTTAGGTTTAGTGTTAGGTTAGGTTTACTGGTAGGATTAGGACTATGGTTAGGGTTAGTGTTAGAGTTAGTATTGGTTTTCAGGTTAGTTTTAGTGTTAGGGTTACAGTTAGGTCTGTATTAGGGTTAGTGTTAGGGTTAGGTTTTGTGTTAGTTTTAGGGTTAGGGTGATTGTTAGGTTTAGGATTAAGGTAAAGTTGAGGGCTATTGTTATATTTAGGTTTATGGATAAGGATAGGGTTAGGGTTTGGGTTAGGTTTAGTGTTAGGGTTAGGGTTAAGTACAGTGTTAGGGTGTTGAGTAGTTTAGTGTTATTGTTAGGGTTAGAGTTAGTATTATTATTATGGTTAGGGTTAGAGTTAGGTTTAGTGTCAGTATTAGGGTTGGGTTTTGTGTTAGGGCTAGTGTTAGTGTAAGTGTTACGGTAATGGTAAGGTTTAGGGTTAGTGTTAGGTTTAGGGTCAGGGTCATAATTATTTTTATGGTTAGTTTTATTGTTAGGGTTTGTGTTAGGGTTAGGATTAGTGTTAGTGTTAATATTAGGTTTGTGGTTAGGTATAAGTTTATTGTTATGTTTAGCATAAGGTTTAGTGTTAGTGTTAGGGTTAGTGTTCTGTTTATGGGAAGGTTTAGGGTTAATGTTAGTGTTGTGTTAGGGTTAGTATTAGTGTTACTGTTAGGGTTAGCATTATGTTTAAGGTAAGTGTTAAGTTTAGGGTTAAGGATAGGGGACTGTTAGGGTAAGTGTTTGGGTTCATGATAGTTTTAGGGTTAGTGTAAGGAGTAGGGTTGGGGTTAGTTTTAGATTTAGGTGTAAGTTTAACGTTAGTGTTAGTGTTAGTGTTAGGGTTAGTGGTAGAATTAAGTTTAGGGTTATGTTTAGATTTAGCTTTAGTGTTAGAGTTAGGTTTAAATTTCCTGTTAAGGTTAGGGATAGGGTTAGGGTTTGGTAGGGTTAGTGTTTGGTTTAGCATTAGGGTTAGTGTTAGGATTAGAATTAGGATTAGGCTTAGGTAAGTATGAGAGTTAGGGTTAGGTTAGGGTCAGTGTTATGGATTAGGTTAGGGTTTCTGTTAGGTTTAGGTTTAGGGTTAGTGTTAGTCTTAATGTTAAGATTAGTGTTAGGTTAAGGATTAGTGTTTGGTTTAGAGTTAGGTTTTGTTTTAGGGTTAGTTTTAGTGGTATTCATAGTGTTTGGGCTCGTGTTAAGGTTAGGGTTATGGTTATTGTTAAGTTTAGTGTTATCTTTAGGGTTAATTTTAGGTTTAGGTAAGGTTAGCATTAGGGTTATGTTAGGGTTATCATTATGGTTTAATTTAGGGTTACATTTAGGTTTACAGTTATTGTTAGGGTTACTCTTTTGGTTAATTTTAGGGTTAGATTTAGCACTTTGATTTGGGTTATGTTTAGTGTTAGGGTTAGGGTTAGGTTTAGGGTTACTCTTAGTGTTAGTTTTACGGTTACTGTTAGTGTTAGATTTCGGGTTAAGTTTAGGTTTTGTGTTAGGGTTATAGTTAGGGATATAGTTAGGTTAAGTGTTAGAGTTAGTGTTAGTGTTATTGTTAGGATTAGTTTTGGGGTTAGGGTTAGTTAGGTTTAGGTAAGACTCAGGGTTTGGGTTGGATATAGGGTTAGGGAATGTGGTTTTTGTTAGAGTTAGGGTTAGGATTGGGTTTTGTATTAGAGTTAGAGTTAGGTTAGGGTTAGCATTAAGATTAGGATTCATGTTACAGTTAGGTTTATGTTTAAGATTAGGGTTAGTTTTAGGGTTACAAGTAGAGTTAGTGTTTGTTCTACGGTTAGGATTAGGGTCAGGATAGGGTTAGGGTTAGAATTATGCTTAGTGTTTGGGTTAGGGTAGGGTTAGAGTTAGGATTAGAGTTAGGATAAAGGTTAGGGTTAGGGTTAGATTAGTGTTAGGGCTATGTTTACGGTCCATGTTAGAGTTAGTGTTAGTGTTAGTGTTAAGTTTAGGTTTGATTTTAGGGTTAGGGTTATGATTAGTTTTAGGGTTACAGTTAGGTTGAGCATTAGTGTTAGGGTTGGTTTATTATAAGGTTTACTGTTAGTGTTGGGGTTAGAATTAGGAACACTGTTTGCTTTAAAATTAGGGTTATGGTGAGAATTAGTGTTATGGTTATTGTTAGGGTTAGGTTTACATTTAGGGTTTGCATTAAGGTTAGTGTTAGTGTTAGAATTTGTGTTAGAGTTAGTGTTTTTGTTAGTGATATGGTTAGGGTTAGGTTTAGCAATAGGGTTCCATTTAGAGTCAGAGTTAGATTTAGTGTTAGTGTCAGGTATAGTTTAAGGATTAGGATTAATGATAAAGTTAAAGTTGTGGTTAGGGTTAGGGTAAGGGTTAGTGTTACGGTGATGATTAGGAAAAGGGTTAAGATTAGGATTCCTGGTAGTTTTAGTTTTAGGTTTAGTGTTACAGTTAGGACAAATTTAGGGTTAATGATAGAGTAAGGGTTACGATTAGGGTTAGTTTTAGGTTAGGCTTAGTTTTAGGGTTAGGTCATGGTTAGATTTATGGATAGAGTTACGGTTGTGTTATGGTTAGGGTTAGTGTTGGGTTTAGTGTTATGGTTAGAGTTAAAGTTAGTGTAAGAATTAGGTTTAGGTTTAGGTTTAGAAGAAGTTTTAGGATTAGGTTTATGGTTATGGTTAGAATCATTGTTAGTGTAGAATTAGGGTTAGGGTTTGTGTTAGGGTTACCATTATGGTTTTGTTTAGAGTTACAGATATGGTTTGGATTAGGGTTAGGTTTAGAGTTAGTTCTAGGGTAGGTTTGGTTTAAGGTTAGGGTTAATGTTAGTGTTAGGGTTAAGGTTAAGTTTAGGTTTAGGTTTAGTGTTAGTGTTAGGGTTAGGGTTAGAGTTAGGGTTAGGTTAAGGTTAGTGTTATGGTTAGGGTATGTGTTAGAGTTAGGGTTAGGTTAGGGTTAGAGTTAGGGTTAGGGTTAGGATTAGGCTTTGAGTTAGTGTTAGTTTAGGGTTTGGGTTAGGGACAGGATTATTGTTAAGGTTAGGGTTAGTATTTGTGTTAGCATTAGTGTTCGGATTAGGGTTATAGTTAGGTTTAGGGTGATTGTTAATGTCAGCTTTAGGGTTAGTGTTAGGTCTAGGGTTAGGGTCAGTGTAAGATTTAGGATTAGGGTTACAATTAGGGTTATTGTTTGGGTTAGGATTAGGGTTAGTGTTATGGTTATGGTTAGGGTTAGGGTAGAGTTAGTGTTAGTGTTGGGGTTAGAGTTAGTGATAAAGTTAGGTTTAGGGTTAGGGTTAGTTTTAGTTTATCATTATGGTTAGTGTTAGGTTAAGGTCCATTTTATGGTTAGGGTTGGTGTTTGTGTTATGGTTAGGATTAGTCTAAGTGTTATTATTAGGGTTAGGATTAGAATTAGTTTTAGTTTTTGTGTTAGGGTTAGGTTTAGGTTTAGGGTTATGGTTAGAATTAATGTTAGTTTAAATTTAGGGTTAGTTTTACTGTTAGGATTAGGGTTAGTGTTTGTGTTAGGGTTAGTGATAGGGTTGTATATAGGTTTACTGTTACAGTTAGGATAGGGTTAGGGATAGGGATAGGTTTAGGGTAGGATAGGGTTAGGGTTATTGTTAAAGTTATCTTTTTTGTTAGGATTAGGGTTAGGCTTAGGTTTAGTGTTACTGTTAGGATTACTGTTAGTGTTAATTTAGGTTTAAGGTTAGGGTTAGTGTTTTGGTTAGGTTTAGGGTTAGTGTTAGATTTAAGTTTAGTGTTTGGGTTAGTGTTAGGGTTAAGGTAAGGGTTAACATTAGTGTTTGGTTTAGGATTATAATGAGGTTTAATATTAGTGTTAGGGTTAGGTTTAGTGTTAGGGTTAGGTACAGGGTTATAGTGATGGTTAGGATTAGGTTTACTCTTAAGGTTAGGATTGCATTTAAATTTAGGGCTAGGGTTAAATTTAGGGTTAGTGTTATTGTTATGGTTAGGGTTAGACTTAGGTTTAGGGTTTCTGTTAGGTTTAGGGATAGGGTTAGGTTTATGATTAGTGTTAGAGTTAGGGTTAAAGTTTGGGTGAGGTTTAGGCTTACTGGTGTGGTTAGAATTAGGGCTCATGTTAGGATTGGGGTTACAGTTAGTGTTGGGTTAGTGCTAGTGTTAGGATGTGTTTTTGGTTAGGTAAGCAATAGCCTTAGGGTTAGGTAAAATTAGGTTTATGATTTGGGTTAGGGTGGTTGTTAGGTTTAGGATTAAAATTAGGGTTAGTGTTTGGTTGAGGCTTAGAATTACATTTTGTGTTAGGGTTATGGTTACTTTTATGGTGAGGATTATGGTTACGGATAATGTTAGGGTTCAAGTTAGGGTTAGGGATAGGATTATGTTAGGGTTGGGGTTAGGGATTGGGTTAGGTTTAGGGTTCGGGTTAGGGTTAGGTTAGGGTTAGTGTTAGGGTTAGGGTTAGCCTTAGGATGATGGTTCATCTTAGGGTAAGAGTTAGGGTTAGTGTAATTGCTAGGATTAGGTTAACATTAGAATTATTGTTAGTGTTAAGTTTAGGATAGGTTTAGGGTTATGGATTTTGTTAGGATTAGAAATAAGTATGGGTTAGTGTTAGGGTTAGAGATCTGGTTAGGGTTAAGGTTAGTGTTAGGATTAGGGATACGGTTAAGTTTAGGGTTGTGGTTAAGGTTAGTCTTAGGGTATGATTAGGATTAGGGTAAGGTTTAGGTTTAGGATAATTTGAGGGTTGAGATTAGAATTTGATTTAGGATTAGGGTTAGGGTTAATGTTAGCGTTAGGATTATGGTTAGGATTACGTTAGTGTTAGGGTTAGTGTTAGTGTTAAATTTTGAGTTAGATTTATGGTTAGGGTTAATGTTAGGGTAGGGATAGAATTAGGGTTAGTTTTTAGTGTTAGGATTAGGTTTAAGTTTATGGTTGTTGTTAGGATTAAGGTAAGGGTTAGGATTAGAAGTAGGTTTAATGTTAGGTTTAGAATTAAAGTTCTTGTTAAGGTTAGGGTTAGAGTGAGTGTTAGGGTTAAGGTTAGGGTGAGGACTAGGGTTAGTGTTTGTTTTAGGGTTAGGGTTAGGGTTAATTATACTGTTAGAATTATGGACAGGTTTAGAATTAGTGTAATTATTACAGTTAGGTTAAGGATTAGTGTTATTGTTAGGGTTAGGGTTAAGATTAGTGATAGAGTTAGGTTTAGGGTTAACCATAGTATTAGGGTAAGGGTTAGGGTTAGTGTTACTGTTAGGGTTATGCTTAGGGTCTGAGTTAGGATTTGGGTTAGAGTTGTTGTTAGGGTTAAGGTTACAGTTATGATTAGGTTTGGGTTAGGGTTAGTGTTAGTGTTAGGACTAGGTTTTGGGTTAGGATTAGTATTAGAATTTACTTAAGGATAGGGTTAGGGTTAGGGTTACGTTTAGGGTTACTGTTAGGTTTATGGTAAGGGTTAGGATTAGGGTTAGGTTTAATGTTAGTGTTCAAATTAGGGTTTGTGTTAGGATTCGGGTTTGGGTGAGTGTTATTGTTAGGGTTAGGGTTAGTGTTATGGTTAGGGTTAGAGTTAAGATTATTGTTAGTGTTAGTGTTATGGTTGGGATAATTGTTAGGGTACGGGTTACGATTAGGCTTAGTGTTAGTGTTAGTGTAAGGGTTAGTGTTAGGGTTTGGGTTGGTTTAGGTTAGTGTTAGGGATACGGATAATATTTGGGTTATATTTAGAATTAGAATTAGGATTAGGCTTAGTGTTTGAATTATGATTTGTTTTAGAGATAGAATTAATGTTTGTATTAGGGTTAGGGTTAGAGTTAGAATGAGTGTTAGTGTTAGGGTTAGGGTTATGCTTAGGGTTAGGGTTAGTGTTAGGTTTGGGGTTATTTTTAGGGTTAGAATTAGTGATAGGGTTATGTTTGGGGCTAGATTTATTGTTAGGGTTATGGTTAGGTTTAGGGTTAGTGTTACAGTTGATGTTAATGTTAGGGTTAGTGTTAGGGTTAATGTTAGGGTTAGGGTTAGACTTAGGGTTAGTGTTAATGTTAGGGTTATAATTTGGATTATGGTTAGTGTTAGGATTAGGGTTAGGGTTTGGTTTCGGGTTGTGTTTAGGGTGAGGTTTCGGGCTACTTTTAATTTTAGTGTTAGGGTTAGCGTTAATTTAAGGTTTGTGTTAGGGTTAAGTTTCATGTTAGAACTAGTGTTAGGGTTAGATTTAGTGTTTGTGTTAGGGTTAGAGTTACAGTGAGTGTTAGGGTTAGGGTTAGGTTTTGGGTGAGGGATAGGGTTAGGGTTAGGTTTATTGTTAGTGTTTGTGTTAGGCTTAGGGATAGAGTTTATTATAGTGTTAGGGTAGGGAAAGTTTTACAGTTAGTTTTAGGTTTAAGGTTAAGTTTAGAGTTAGTCTTATAATTAGTGTTAGGGATAGGGTTAAGATTAGTGATTGTTTAGATTTGAGGTTAATTTAAAGTAAGGGTTGAGGTTAGGGTTAGGATTAGATTTAGTTTTGTGGTTACAGTTAATGTTAAGTTTAGTGTTAGTGTTAGAATAAATTTAAGGGTTGGATTAGGGTTAGTGTTAGTCTTAATGTTAGAGTATGTGTTAGGCTTTGGGTTAGGGTGAGTGTTAGTGTTAGTGTTAGGTTTGTGTTAGGATTAGGATTAGTGTTAATTATACTGTTAGGGTTAAGGATAGATTTAGAATTAGTGTTAGAGATAAGGTTAGGTTTAGGGATCTGGTTATATTTAGGGTTAGGTTTATGGTTAGTGTTGGTGTTAGGGTAATGGTTAGGGTTAGTGTTAGGGTAAGTGTTAGGTTTAGGGTTAGTGTTAGGTTTAGTATTAGGTTAGTGTAAGGGTTAATGTTAGTTAGGGTTAGGGTTATGGCTATGTTTAGGGCTACGGTAATGGTTAGGGTAAATATTTGTGTTGGGGTTAGAGTTAGAATTAAGTTTAGAGTTAGGGCTATGGTTAGGGTTAGGGTTATATTCAGAGTTCTAACTTGGGTTAGGTTTACTTTTAGGAGTATGATAAGGTTTACAGTTAAATTTAACGTTAGTTTTAGTGTTAGGGGTAGAGTTAGGTTTAGTATTAGAGTTAGTGTTAGGGTTATGGTTAGGATTAGTGTTAGTGATAGTTTTGGGGATATGGTTAGGTTTAGAATTCATAATATAATTAGGTTTGGGGTTAGGTTATTGTTAGGTTTAGGGTTAGTGTTAAAGTTAGTGTTAGTGTTTGGGTTAAGGTTAGTGTTAGTTTTAGGATTATATTAGACTTAGGGTTGGTGTTAAAGTTAGGGTTATGGTTAGAATTAGTGTTGTCTTAGTGTTAGGGTTATTGGTAGGTTCAGCATTGGCTCTAGGGTTAGGGTTAGTGTTAGGTTTAGGGATAGGGATAAGATTAGTTTTCGGGTTAGGTTTTGGGTTAAGTTTAAGGTTTGTGTAATGGTTAAGTTAAAGGTTAGGATTAGGGTTAGGGTTCTGATAGGGTTAAAATAGTGTTTGTGTTAGTGTTAGGGATATGGTGAGTGTTAGGTTTATGGTGAAAAACAGAATTAGTGTTAGGTTTAGTGTTAGTATTTGTGTTAAGGTTAGGGTTAGGGCTTATTATAGTGTTTGGGTTAGGGATAGGTTTAGAGTTAGTGTTAGGCTTAGGGTTAGTGTTATTTTTAGTGGTAGGGTTACAGTTAAGGTTAGTGATAGGGTTAGGTTTAGGGTTAAGATTAGTGTTAGGTTTAAGGTGAGTGTTAGGGTTAGGTTTGAGTTTGAGTTAGGATTTGGGTTAAGGTTATTGTGAAGGATAGTGTTACATTTAGGAATAGGATGGTGTTAGGGTTAATGTTATTGTTAAATTTTATCTTAGGTTTAGGGATAGGATTAGGTTTAGATTTAGGTTTAGGGTTAGGGTTGGAATTAGGGTTAGATTTATGGTTAGGATTAGTTTTAGTGTCAGGGTTAAGGTAAAAGTTAGGATAAGGTTTAGGATTAGTGTTAGGGTTAGAGTTAGTGTTATGGTTAGTATTAGTGTTAGGGTTAGGTTTAGGGTGAGTATTGGGGTTAGTTTTAGGGTGAAGTTTATGTTTGTGTAAGTATTTGTATTAAGGTTACTGTTAGGTTTAATTAGAATGTTAGGGTTTGGGATAGGTTTAGAGTTAGTGTTAGGGTTAGGGTTATTGTTAGGGTAAGGGTTATACTTAGGGTTTATGTTAGGTTTAGTTTTAGAGTTAGATTTAGGGTTAGTATCAGGGTTAAGATTAGGTTTTGGTTTAGTATTATGGTTAGGGTTAAGTTTAGTGTTAGGTTTAGGGTTAGGGTTTGTTTTAGGTTTATATTGAGGGTTATGGTGAGGGTTATGGTTAGAATTACGGTTAGTGTTAGTGTTAAAAATAGTGTTTGGGTAAGGGTTACTTTTGGGTTTAGGCTTAGGTTAGGGTTAAGGTTAAGGAGAGAGTTAAAGTAAGGATGAGTTTTAAAGTTATGTTATGGTTAGGATTATGATTAGGATCATGATTAAGATAAAGATTAGGTTTAGGGTTAGGATTGATTAGGGTTAAGGTTAGTGTTACGGTACTGTTGCATTTATGAGTACATTTAGTGTTAGGGATATAATTAGGTTTAGTTTAGGTTTAGTGTTAGGGTTAGGGTTAGGGTTATGGTTAATGTTAGGTTAAGGGTTATATTTAGGGTTAGGTTTACAGTTAGCTTTAAAATTAGTATTAGGTTTATGGTTAGCGTTTGTGATAGGGTTAAGTTTAGGTGTAGGTTTTTGTTAGGGTAAGATTTAGGGTTAGAGTTAAGGTTCTGGATAAAATTAGGGTTTTATTTAGGGTTAGAATTAGTATTACGTTCAGTGTTAAGATTACAGTAAGGTTTAGATTTAGAGTTAGTGTTAGGTTTTAGGGGTAGGGTTTGGGTTAGTGTTAGGGTTAGGGTTATTGTTAGGGTTAAGATTAGGGTTAGGGTAGTGTTACTGTTAGGGTTAAAATTAAGTTAGTGTTAGGGTTAGGGTTAGACTAGTGTACATGTTAGGGTTAGGGTTAGGTTTTGGATTAGGGTTATTATTAGGGTTTGGGTTAGAATTAGGTTTAGGGTTAGTTTAAGGGTGAGAGTTAGTGTTAGTGTTAGGGTTACCATTAGGTTTAGTGTTAGTGTTAGGGTTAGGGTTAGTGTTAGGGTTAAGAATAGGCTTCCTGTTAGGGTGAGTATTAGGGTTATGTTAGATTTAGTGTGTTAGGGTTAGGGTTAGCAATAGTTTACTTAGAGATAGGTTGAGGTTTAGGATTAGGGTTAGAGTTAGTATTAGGGTAAGGGTAGGGCTAGTGTATGGTTAGGGTTATTATTAGGATTAGGTTTAGTGTTAGGGTTAATATTAAGGTTAGGGATTATTTTTAGGGTTAAGTTTAGGGTTAGGTTATGAATGGTTAGGATTATGGTTATGAATACAGTTAGTGTTAGGTTTAGGGTTAGTGTTATGATTATTTTTAGGGTTAGGTTGAGAGTTAGCATTAGAGTTAGCATTAGGGTTTTCATTAATTGTTAGTGCTAGGGTTAGCATTAAGGGTATGGTTAGGGTTAGTGTTAGAGTTAGTGTTAGGTTTATGTTAGTGTTAGTGTTAGGGTTATGGTTAGGGTTAGGTTTATGGTTAGGGTTATTGTTATGTTTGGATTTAATGTTAGGGATAGTGTTCAGGTTAGGGTAATGTTTAGGTTTTGGGTAGGGGTTACAGTTAGGTTTAATGTCATGTTTAGTGTTAAGATTAGTGTTAGTGTTAGGCTTAGGGTTTGTGTTAAGTATAGGGTTAGTGTTAGGGATAGTGTTAGGGTTTTCGTTTTGTTGAGGTTTAGTTTTAGGGCTAGGTTTACAATAACAATTAGAGTTAGGTTTAAGCTTAGTTTTGGGGGTAGTTTTAAGGTTTGTGTTATGTTTAGGTTTTGTGTTAGGATTATGGTTAGGTTTAGGATTAGTGTTAGGGTTAAGGTTAGGGGTAGTGTTAGAAATAATGTTAGGTTTAGGAATAGCTTTAGGTTTAATGTTAGGGTTAGGGTTAGGGTAAGTATTAGGTTTAGGTTTAGGATTAGAGTTAGTGATAGTGTTATGGTTGGTTTAGTGTTAGTTGGTTTTAGGTTTAGGGTTAGGTTATTTTAGGTTTACGGTTAGGTTTACAGTGTTATGGTTAGATTTAGGGTAATTTTTAGGGTTAGGTGTATTGTTTGGTTTAGTGTTAGTGTTAGGTTAATAGTTAGGGTTAGGGTTAGTGTTAGAATTAGCTTTAGTGTTAGGGTTATTGATAGGGTTAGGGTTAGTGTTAGGGTTATTTTTAAAGTTAGGATCAGGGTTAGGTTTAGGATTAGAATTACAGATATGTTTAGGTTTAGTTTAAATTTAGGTTTATAGTTAGCATAAGTATTAAGGTTACTTTTAGGGTTAGGGTTAGAATTATGGTTAGAGTTATAATTAGGTTTAGGTTTAGGGTTAGTGTTAGGATTAGGGTTAGAGTTAATGTTAGTTTTAGGGATAGGGTTAGGGTTAGTGATAGGATAAGGGTTCGAGGTAGGGTTAGTATTAGGATTAGTGTTTGGGTTAGTGTTAGGTTTAGTTTTAGAGTTAGTGTTAGGGTTAAAGTTACGGTTAGATAAGGGTTAGGTTTAGGGTTGGGTTAGGTTTAAGGTTATGTTTTGGTTTAGGGTTTGTGTTAGGGTTAAAATTAGTTTTGGATTAGGGTTATGGTTACAATTAGGTTTAGGGTTAGGGTTAGGGTTAGGATTAGGGTTAGGGTTAGGTTTAGAATTAGTGTTAGGATTAGTGTTAGGGTATAGTTTTGGTGTTAGTGTTAGGGTAATTTTTAGGGTTAGTGTTAAGTTTAGGTTAGAGTTAGGGTTACTGTTAGCTATTGCAGAAGCTGTAGATTGGTTTTATCTTTGTCTTCACTGGCACTAGGATGAAGATAGGAATTCTGGCAATAATGGCTAAAGCAAAAGTTATGTAACATTCCAGCAGGCATTAAATAAACAATTTTCTGAAAAATTTACATTATCCTGAAGAGAATTATTAAACATAATGAAAAGGAAAGGTGAAAATAAACAAACAAATCTGTTTACCTCCTTTTTGTTCACATATTAAAACAATCCTCAACAGCTGTTTACCCAATTTAAATTAAACCATTTAAGTCATGTGAATAAAAAAAATATATTTGGATCCATTTTTCATGAGTGCTCATCATATATTATATATAGAAATATGTACATACAAACATATTTCACAGAGCACAAGTGTGCACACATAATATAATACATACAACACATAACATAATAGTAAAGGCCTCATAACATTTTACAGGTTAAATCTCCATTGCAATGATTAAAAACTCTATAGTCAAAAAATAGAACTGATCAGCATAACATTAACCTAGGTCTGTATGAGCTCAAAAAACAAAATAGAACTTCATGATGTGGGAAAGGGCAATAATAAAATAGATATTGAATAAAAGCATCCTGGTTCTGTCACAAATGTAAGGATAGCCAATCTGGAGTTCTGGATATCAGCTGTTATGGATTTGAGCCAAATCATCTTCTATTTGGTCTGTAGAAATTGCTTTAGCTAATCTCTCTGAAATCCAAATTGACTGCTCTTCTCCCTATGGAAACACACAAAGAGGCCCCAGACTCCAGACAATCACTGGGTCAGGACCTTAGTTAATCTCTCTGGAATCCAAATCAGCTGCTGTTCTCCCTGTGGAAACATATAAACAGACCCCTATTCCAAACAATTACTGGGTCATGAACTTTCCATTGTCCTGTTAGAATATTCTTCCAAAGTACCTTGGGATTATGTACATTTTTTTGGACACATATGCCTTTCTGAAGCACTAAGCCCTGATGAATCCAAATTTAAAAAGTTTAGAGTAAAAAAGGTTATCTTAAGTTTATCTTTAGGGAATATATACCCCTTCCCAATTCCCTCTTTTTGCTTTAATAAGTACATTTTAATAGTTTGATGAGCTCTTACAACTATTTCTTGTCCCGGTGGATTGTATGAGATTCCTGGAATATGAGTAATGCAAAATGATGAGCAAAATTGTGTAAAAGAAGTAGAAGTATAACCAGGGGCATTATTTGTTTTTAACTGTTTTGGAACATGCAGAGTGGCAAAATTTTGTAAGCAATGAGATATAATATCTTTAGTTTTTCTCTAGAATGAAGGGAAACCATCAAAAATCTGGAAGAAGTATAAACTGTAACATGCAAACATTATAATTTTCCAAATTCTGGCAAGTGTGTGACATCCATCTGCCAAATATGGTTAGGTATCAGTCCTCTAGGATTGACCCCAACATTGTCTTATGGTAAAAAGTTCACACATTTTGACATTGTTTTGTTATTTATCTAGCTTTTTTTCTTAACTATTTAAAAATGCATTTGTAAAGTATTAGGATAGACATGAAACTTTTTATGAAAATTTGTAGCTTCTCTAGTGTAGAGAAAATATGTATGTCGTATGTAATTTTATCTGCTAAATTATTGCCCAAACTAAAGGCTCCAGGCAATCCTGTATGTGCCCTGATATTTCCTATAAAGAATGGATATTTTCTGTCCCAGTTTAGACTTCGTATAGTGGAAAGAAAATAGAAAACAGTAGAGGAAGGGGAAATCCTACCAACATCTTCAAGGGATACTATAGCATTAACTATATACTGACTATCAGAAAATAAATTAAATACAGAATATTTAAACATCACAAAAGCTTGTAATACTGCATTGAGCTCTACCTTTTGAGCTGATTGTTTAGGTACTAAAAATGTAAAAGTTTGAATAGGTGTAACTATTGCTGCAGTACCATTATTTGACCCATAAGTGAATATATTTGGAGCATCCATGATAGGTGTTTCTCTTGTCACTTTTGAAAAATTACAGAATTCAATGACCTAAAAGACAATAAAGGATTAGATTTGGGAGAACAAGATAAATGTATCCATAATAATGGACCTTCTTGCCAAAATACTCTTGTAGGAATATTTTTTGTTGGTAGTACAATAAATAATAAATGAAAACATATCAATTCTATCCAAATACATATTTTCCACATATGTGTCAATGATTTTAATGCCTTTCTTACTTCAAGCATTAACATTCATGTTGAATTTGGATCTGATGGACATTTTAGGATATCAAATAAAGGTCCCAATTCTTCTGTTGATATGTCTAGATAAGGCCTTATCTAATTTATGTCTCCTAATAACTTTTGAAAGTTGTTAAGTGATTTGAGTTGATCTACTCATATTTGAATTTTTGGTGGAAATTTTGGTGGACCATGGTGGAGGATAAGAGAACTCCTAAACAATTAATTGGAAAATTTAATTGTACTTTATCTATTGCTATCTCTAGATTATAATTTTTTAATAAGTTTGTAAGTGTGTCATAACATTCTAGCAATGTGTTTTTATCTTTGTGTGCTAATAAGACATCATCCATATAGTGAAATATTTGTAGTTCAGGATTTTGATTTCTAAGTGGCTGGATTACTTTGTTAACATAAATTTGACACATAGTTGGGCTGTTAGCCATTCCTTGAGGGAGTACTTTCCATTCATATCTCTGATCAGGACCTTCATGATTCAGTGCAGGGATAATACATGCAAAACGTGGACTATCCTCAGGATGAAATGGAATTAAAAGAAATCGTTAGTATCTATAAGTAAAAGATACCAGGTTTTTGGCAAAGCAGTCATTTGAGAAACCCCCAATTGAGCAGGGCCCATAATAACCATCTCATTATTAATGGCTCTTAAATCTTACAATAATCTCCATTTACCAGATTTCTTTATGATGACAAAAATGGGAGTATTATGAGGAGATACAGAAGGTTGTTTAAGTCCTTCTGCTAATTGTTGTTTGACTAGGTGATTGACTGCTTATATGTTTTCTTTATTCAAGGGCCAATGAGGAATGCATACTGATCTTTCTGATTTCTAAGTAATTTTTATTATCTCAGTGACCCCTCCTGAACATCCAATCCATGTCTGTCTGTTCCTTGATCTATTTGTATTGGTGTTGCTATACCTTGTTCTTGTTCTTCTAAACGTTTTCCTTTCCTAAAACCTTGTCTAGCCATAATAGTGGACACATTTGAATTGATGTTATTTGTTTATGTTAGTCCTAATTAATCTAGGAAATCTCGTCCCCATAAATTTATGGGAAGATGATCCAATACATATGGCTGTATAGTTCCTTCACATCCTTCAGGATCCTTCCAATCTAATTCCATTGCACTTCTATGAGGATTAGTCACCACTCCTAGACCTTGAAGCCTTTGAGTGGCTTGTTCTAAGGACCAATGTTTTGGCCATTCTTGATAAGAGATGATGCTAAGGTCTGCACCTGTATCCAGTAGCCCATTCAATTCATGTCCTTGAACATTTAGTTTTAGCATGGGGCGAGAATCTAAATTTAAGGAAAGCATATCCCAATCTACACCTGAGGAGCCTAATCCCTTGGAACCTCTTTCTATAGTACAACTGGAAAATTTATCATGTAGGCTGGGTATTATTAGTAATTGTTTTTATTCTATCTCCTGGTGAAATTACTGATATACTCTTAGGAAAACTGGCTATAATTTTTATTTCACCTTCATAATCGGGATCAATTATCCAAGGAATTATCATAAGTCTTTTTAGAGTAGAAGAACTGCGTCCCAATAATAAGCCTACTGTTCTTTTGGTAAGAGGTCGTTTTACCCCTGTGGGAATGATTTGAACTCCCATCTCTGGAGTTAGTACTGTTCTAGCAGAGGCACAGATGCCCAATCCTGTGCTTCCTCTGGTTTGTCTAGTGAGGAATTTAATTGACAATGTGTCCTGGGCACTACCCTGATGGGGATGCTGGGTTCCTCCAGTGCCCTGTATATTTGTGGTCTTGGGCCCCAGAGCATTAGGCCACCCGTCCATTTTTTGGCAATGGAGCCCGATGCTTTTCTCCATGATATCATGGACAGACACCTGGTCCTTTTTTGTTTTTTGATAATGGAGTACCCTCTATGGATATTTGAGAATGGCATTAATTAGCCCAATATCTCCCTCTATGGCATTGTGGGCAAATACCCGGTATTCTACTTTTTTTGATACCTAGTTTTGTTAAACCCTCCTCCTATGGGGAAATTCCTTTTAAAATGTCCTGTTTTTTCCCAATTGTAGCATGTTTTTGGCCTGACATCTAAAACCTGTTGTACTTCAGCTGCCAAGACTCACCCTTGTTCATTAATGTCTCTACATAATTTAATATATGTGTTTAAATCTTCATGTTTCCATGGTCTAACGACCTCTCTGCAGCAACAATTTGCTTGCTCATAAGCCAGTTGTTTTCTTAATGACATTGCTTATTCTGTATTCCCAAAAACTCTGGTAGCTCTTTGAATAAGCCTATCTACAAATTCAACATGAGGTTCATTAGCTCCTTGTATTACCTTAGATAATTGACCTTGTAAACCTCCATGTCCTTGTAAAGTCTTCCATGCCCTAACCACATCTGCAGCAATTTGTGAGTATATGGCAGGATCATATTCAATTTGTTTCTGCTGATCCTCATAAGGTCCCTTTCCTAACAACATATCTAAACTTCTCTGAGGATAACCAGCTGCTGCATTTCGCCTAGCCATCTCCTTGCAAAATTCCTCATTGGCAACCTTCCATAACAGGTATTGTCCTACATTTAGCACAGCTTTACACATACTAGTCCAATCTACTGGCATCATTTTCAAGTTGGTAATAGATTCGACCATGCTTACAGTGAAGGGTGCTTGAGGACCATAAGTTGTTATAGCCTCTTTTAGCTGCTTCACTGTTTTGAAATCTAAAGCATGGTGAATTTGCTGCCCTCCTGCCTGCTCGAATACAGGGCATGCTAATATTTGAGGTCCTGTCTCAGGATCCCATCTATCAACTATGGGGGTTGGGGACCTCCCAGCATATTGAGGTGGCACTCTTTGTTGGACACTTACACCCTCTGGTGATAGAAAGGTGTTAGTAGCAGTCTCCTGTTGTAACTTTTCCCCTGATGTCTTTTTCTGCTCTAAACTTTCTTCCTCTGTCTGACTCGCTCGAGAGACCTTATCTTTTAGTTGAATTTTTTCTCTGTCTAACTTGAAAGACCTTCTCTTTTACTTGAATAAATATGTCTTCTCCCTCCTCTACCATTTTCTGAACTGAACGCTTTGAACTAAGCAACCAAGATACCAACACCCACAATGGCAGTGTGCCAACTTGCAGAGTTCCTGGGTTTTTCTTTTCCTTTTCCCTTAAATCTTCACCATGTTGGTTCCATTGTGATATATTCAACAACTCCTCCTTAAAAAGCCATGGGTTACATTTTTGTATTCTATCAATGTATGCCCTGACTGTTCTTGATTTTACTGAGATGCCTCCTTCCTCTAACAATTCACTTAACACTATTTCTGTTTGTTTTTTACTAATTTCATATCCCATATATCTACTATAATAAAACCCCAAAAGATGACGCCAAACTAAACAGAAACACAATAAAACAAAAATGGAACAACAAAAATCCTTTTGACAGCCTTTCTATCCTCCTGAAATATCCATTCGTTTTTCTCCCTATCTGTTCCTCAGATGCAAATAGTTTTTCCTCAGATATGAGCGGTTTTTCTTCTGTCTGGCTCATCTCTAGGGACAGGCAACTTAAAACAAAAGCGAAACAAAACAAAAGAAGAATCTTAAAATGGCTACCCATTCTCTTGTCCTGCCCTCAAGGGCGATCAGTTTACCTTATCACTTACCCTCAGTCATTTTCCATACGGGCCACCAAATGCCACAGACTGGCTTGGCACAATTCATGAGCCACTTATCAAGCAGAAACAAACTTTATTTTTAGAACACACATGCCACACCACACGAGCTCTTCAGGAATTCCCTCAGAGCCCAACTGCCACCACCGACTTCCCACAAGCCTCTCAACCCCCCCACTCCTCCTGCTCTTCAGGCCAATTAGCTGGTTCATGTGTGGGGAGCCAAAAGAGTCCCCTAATGAGCAGCTCCATGGTCTGAAAGGGCAGGGAAAAAGCACAATGATCATCACCACAGAGGAGCCAATCAACTGGCAGCTGGAAGTTTGCTGAGGCCACTGTGAGCCAATCATCAGCTGGCAGCTGGAAGTTTGCTGGGGCCCCTTTGGCTGTGGCTCTCAACAGTATTAGAGTTAGGGTAAAGGTTAGTGTTATGGTTAGGGTTATTATTAGGGTTAGGTTTAGTGTTAGGGTTAGTATTAAACTTAGGGATAGAGTTAGGTTTAGGTTTAGAGTTAGGGTTATGGTAAGAGTTAGGTTTAGTGTAAGGTTTAGGATTATTTTTGTGTTAGGGTTAAAGTTAGGGTAAGTCTTAGGTTTGTTTTAAGTTTAGGATTAGAATTAGGGTTATCATTAGAATTAAGATTAGTGTTAGTTTTAGAATTTTGATAGGGTTAGGGTTAGGGTTAGGGTTAGGGTTAGGTTTGCTCTTAGGGTTAGTGTTATGGTTAAGGTTAGAGTTAGGTTTAGTGTTTGGTTAAAGTAAGGTTTAGGGTTAGGTTAAAGATTAGGGTTAGGATAGGGTTAGGTTTAAGGTTAGGGTTAGTGATAGGGTTAGGGTTTGTGGTTAGGTTTAAGGTAAGTGTTATGTTAGGTTTATGGTAGGATTAGGGTTAGTGTTAGGGTTAGGGTTTGCATTAGGGTGAAGGTTAGGTTTAGGGTTAGTGTTAGCTTTAGGGATTTTGTTAGGGTTAGCATTATGTTTAGTATTAGTGATAGGGTTAGGGTTAGTTTTAGTTTTAGGGTTACGGTTAATGTTCATGTTAGGTTTAGGTTTAGAGTTAGTGTTAGAGTTATGGTTATGGTTAGGTCTAGCAATAGTGTTAGGGTTAGGGAGAGGTTTAGTGTTAGGTTTAGGATTAGGGTTAGGGTTAATATTATGTGTAGATCTAGGGTTAGTGTTAGAGTTAGTGCCAGGGTTAGCGTTAGGGTTAGATTTAGTGTTAGAGTTAGGTTTATTTAAAGGATTAAAATTAGAGTTAGTATTAGGGTTATTCATTGGATTAGTGTTAGGGTTATGTTTAGGGTTATGTTTAGGTTAATGTTTTGTCTTATGGTTATTGTTATGGTTAACAGTAGAGCTATGGTTAGTGTTCGAGTTAGGGTTAGTTTAGAGCTTAGTGTAAGGTTTTTGTTTCATTTAGTTTTACAGACAGGGTTAGAGTTAGTGTTAGCATTAGGGATTGTGTTAAGGTTAGATTTAGGATTAGGGTTAGTGTTAGGGTTTTTTGAGGTTGAGAGATATTTTCAGGGTTAGACTTAGAGTTAGCATAAGGTGTAGCTTTAGGATTAGTGTTAAGGTTAGTGTTGGGTTTCGGTTTAGTGTTAGATTTAGTTTCAGAGTTTGAGTTGGGGTTTGTTTTAGGTTTAGGGTTAGGGTTAGGATTAGTGTTAGTGTTAAAGTTGTTCTTAGAGTTATTGTAAAGGTTAGTGTCATGGTTAAGTTTAGGGTTAGTGTTAGGATTAGAATTAAGATTAGTGTTAGTGTTAAGGTTAGTGTTAGTGTTAAGGTTAGTGTTAGGTTTCAGTTTAGGTTTAGTGTTAGATTTAGGGTTAGGGTTAGTGTTAGGGTTAGGGTTAAGGTTCATCTTAGTGTTAGGGTTAGAGATAAAGTTAGGATTAGTATTAGGGTTAAGGTTAGGGTTACTTTTAGGGTTAGGTTTAGGTTTAGAGTTAGGTAGAGTGTTTTGTTTAGGAATATGTTTATGGTTTGTGTTAGGATTAGATTTGGTTTAGAGTTAGTGTTATGGTTATGTTTAAGGTTAGGGTTAGGTTTAGTGTTAGGTAAGGGGTTAAGGTTAGGGTTAGGGTTAGTGTTAGAATTAATGTTAGGTTTTAAGTTAGTGTTAGGGTTTGGTTTAGAGTTAGGGCTAGGGTTAAGTTTCGGATTAGGTTTTGGGTTAGAGTTAGTGTTAGTGTTAAACTTTGCATTAGAGTTAGTGTTAGGTTGAGGGTTAGGGTAGGTTTATGGTTACAGTTAGTGTTAGGGTAAGGGTTAGGGATAAGTTTAGGTTTAGTGTTACGATTAGGGTGAGGGTTTTATTCACATTTACGGTTAGTGTTAGGGTTAGGGTTCATGTTATGGTTAGGTTTAGAGTGATAGTGTTAGGGTTAGGTTTAGGTTTGGTGTTAGTGTTTGGGTTAGAGTTATGGTTAGAGTTATGGTTAGGGTTAGGTATAGAGTTAGTGTTAGTTTTAGGGTTATGGGTAGTGTTAGCTTAAGTGTTAAGGTTAAGTTTAGGGTTAGGTTTAGTGTTGGTTTAGGGTTAGAATTGGTGTTAGTTTTAAAGTTAAGTTTGGATTTAAGTTTAGGGTTAGGGTTAGATTTAGTGTTAATGTTAGGGTTAGGGTTTTTTTTTAGAGTCAGTGTTAGGATTTAAGTTAAGGTTAGGGTTAGAGTTACTGTTAGGGTTACAGATAGGATTAGGGTTAAATTTATGATTATGGTTAGAGTTAGGTTTTGTGTTAGTGTTAGATATAAAATTAGGGTTAGTGTTAGGGTTAGTGTCAGGTTAGGTTTAAGGGTAGGATTAATGTTATGTTTAGAGTAAGTTTTAGTGTTAGGCTTTGTATTATGATTAGTGTTATGATTAGTTTGAGGGTTAGGATAGGGGTTAGGTTAGGTTTAGTGTTAGGGTTAGGGTTAGGTGTTAGGGTTATGGTTAAGTTTAAAATTAGGGTAACTTTTAGTGTTATATTTAGTGTTATGGATAACTATAGGGTTAGTGTTAGGGATAGCATTAGCTTTAGGTTTAGGGTTAGAGTTAGGGTTAGGATTAGTTTTACATTTAGTGTTACAGTTAGGGTTAGTATTAGTGTTAGGTTTATGATTAGGGTTAGGTTTGGTGTTAGCATTAGGGTTATTGTTAGGTTTAGGGTTAGGATTATTGTTTGGGTTAGGGTAAGGTTCAGGGTTAGGTAAGATTTAGGGTTAGGTTTACTGTTAGATTTAGGGTAAGGGTTAGGGTTAGTGTTAGGGTTAGACTTTGCATTAGAGTTAGGGTTAGGGCTAGTGATAGGGTTAGTGTTAGGATTAGGTTTAGTAGTAGGTTTAGGGTTACACATAGGGTTAGGTTTAGGGTTAGGATTAGTGTTAAGGTTAGTGTTAGATTTAGAGCTTGGTTTAGGTTTTTTGTTTGGTTTAGGGTTAGGGTTTGTGTTTGGGTTAGAGTTAGGATTAGTGTTAGTGTTAGGGTTATGGTTTATTATTAGTGTTAGGATTAGTGTTAATGTTAGGTTTTCATTGGGGTTTGTGTTAGGGTTGCATTAGTGTTAGGGTTAGTGTTAGATTTATAGATAGGGTAAGTGCTAGTGTTAGTTTAGAGTTAGAGTTAGGGTTATAGTTAGGTTTGGGGCTATTTTTAAAGTTAGAGTTAGGATTATGATTCGTGTTAGGGTTGTTGTTACTGTTAGGGTTAGGGTTAGGGTTAGGGATAGGGTTAGGGATAGGTTTAGGGTTAGGATTAAGGTTATGTTCAGCTTTAGTGTTAGTGTAAGTTTATAGGTTAGTATTTAGGTTATGATTAGCTTTAGGGTTAGTGTAAGTGTAATGGTTAGGTTTAAGTTTAGTGTTAGTTTAAGATTTATTGTTAGGTTTAGGTTTAGGGTTAGTGTTAGGGTTAGTGTTAAGGTTAGTGTTAGGATTAGGGTTAGGATTTGAGTTAGGTTTACGGTTAAGTTAAGAGATTGTGTTAGGTTTAGGGTTAGGTTTAGTGTTAGGGTATGTAAAGGTTTAGGTTTAGATTTAGGGTTACGGTTAGATTTAGGGTTAGTTTAATTGTTAGGGTTAGGATTGGGGTTACACTTTCTTTTAGGTTTATGTTTAGGTTTCCGGGTTGTGATAGGATTAGGTTTAGGGTTAGGGTTAGGGTAATGAATAAGATTAAGTTTACATTTAGTGTTAGAATTATTGTTAGGTTTAGAGTTATGTTCAGGGATAGGGTTAGTGATAGTGTTAGGATTGGGGTTAGGGTTTGTGTTAGTATTTGTGATAGAGTTAACTTTATGGTTAGCGTTATGTAAGAGGGTTAGGATTAGGTTAGGTTTACGGTTATGGTTTGTGTTAGGGTTTGTGTTAGGGTTAGGGTTAGAGTTAAAATTAGGGTTTGGGTTAGGGTTAGGGTTAGTGTTAGGTTGGGGTTATGATTATTGGTAGGTTTAGGGTTACATTTAAAGTTAGTGTTAGGGTTAGGGTTCTAGGTTAGTATTAGTGTATAATTTAGGGTTAGATTTAGGTTAAGGGTTAGGGTTACATTTAGAGTTAGTGTTAGGGTTAGGTTTAGGGTTAAGATTAGTTTTAGGGTTAGGGTTAGGGTTTGTGTTAGTTTTAGAGTTAGGTTTAGGGTGAGGGTAAAGTTTAGGGTTAGTTTTAGGTTTGGATTTAGGGTTAGAGATAGGTTGAGGATTAGTGTTAGGATTTGGGTTAATGTTAGGATTAGGTTTAGGGTTAGTTTTAGAGTTAGGGTTAGTGTTAATATTAGGGTTAGTGTTAGAGTTAGGATTAGGGTTAGTGTTTGTGTTAGGGTTAGGTTTAGTGTTAGGTTTTCTTATGGTTTGGTTTAGTGTTAGGGTTACTGTTAGGTTTTGGTTTAGGGTTAGGTTAATTGTTCACGTTAGGGTAAATTTTAAGTGTTTGGTAAGGGTTAGGGTTAGGTTTAGTGTTAGGGTTAGGTTTATTGTTATGATTAGGGGTAAGTTTAGGGTTTGCTTCATGTTTAGGGTTAGCATTAGTGTTAGGGTTAGTTTTAGGTTTACATTAGGGTTAGAATTAGTGTTAGGATCAAGATTACATTTAAAATTAGGGTTGGTTTTAGGGTTTTTGATAGGGCTAGGGTTTCGATTAGGGTTAGGATTTGGTTTAGGGTTAGGGTTTGGTTTATGTTTAGGTTAGGGTTAGGGTTAGGGTTTTCTTAGAATTAGATTTAGGGTAAGCGTTAGGGTTAAAAATAGGATTAGTGTTAGGATTAGTGTTAGGGTGTCGCGACTTCTTGCCTGCAAGGAAGACGCAACACTCAGGAATCTTCTTTCAGTAGTTTTTATTTCAGGCCCTTGATAGTTCTTCATCCCTTTTTCGGATGCCCCTCCCAGCCTTCATAAAGCATCTCAAGCCCCAATGCAAAGCAGCCACGTGGAGCTTTCTCATAGGGTGATGAAAAGTCATGCGCCAACTCTCCCAAATAAGGAGTTGTTTGTCGCAGACCACAGAGGAGCCAGCGCCATCTTGTAATGGCGACCATAATTTGCATAAACGGCAGAAGCGGCTCACCACATTAGGGTTTATCCTTAGATTCAGAGTTAGGTTTAGGGTGAGGGTTAGAGTTAGGGTTAGGGTTATTTTTAGGGTTAGGTTTAAGATTAGAGATAGGGTTAGGGTTAGTATTAGGGTTTGGGTTTCGTGTAGCTTTTGTATTAATGTTATTTTAGGTGTAGGGTTACTGTTAACATTAGGTTAAATTTAGGTTTTGAGTAGGGGTTAGTGTTAGGTTTAGTGTTAGAGTTTGTGTTAAAATTATGGTTGTTGTTAGGTTTAGTGTTACACATAGCATGAGGTTTAGGGTTAGGTTTAGATTTAGGATTAGTGTTAATGTTAGAGTTAGGGGTAGGGATTATGTTATTGTTTGAGTTATAGTTAGGGTTAGCGATAGGTTCAGGGATAGTTTGAGGGTTAGGGTGTTAGGGTAGGGTTATTGTTAAAATAAGTGTTAGGATTAGGGTTAGAATTAGGGTTAGGGTAAATTTTAGGGTTAGTGTTAGGGTTAGATTTAGGGTGAGCTTTAGAGTTAAGTAAAAATATAGGTTTAAATTTAGGGTTAGTGGTAGTGTAAATGTTAGTGTTGTTACTTTTAGGCTTAGGGTTATGGTTTGTATTAGGGTTAAGTGTTAGGTTTAGGTTTAGGGTTAGGTTTAGTATTAGGGTTACTGTTAGGGTTAGGGTTTGGGATAGTGTAAATGTTACGGTTAGGGTTAGTGTTAATGTAAGTGTTAGGGTTAGGGTGAGAGTTACGCTTAGAATTAGTGTTAGGGTTAGGGTTAGGGATAGGTTTAGTGGAAGATTTAGACTTAGGATTAGGATTAGGTTTAGATTTAGGGATTGGGTTAGGTTTTGAGTTAGGTTTAGGGTAAGGGTTAGTGTTAGAGTTAGGTTTAGGATTAGAATTCTGTTTAGTGTTAGGATAAGGGTTAAGTTTAGGTTTAGGGATAGTGTTAGGGATTGGGTTAGGGTTAGAGTTCGTTTAGGGTATCTGTTAGGGTTAGGATTAGGGATAGGATTTTTGTTAGGGCTAGGTTAAGGGTTAAGTTTGGATTATGGTTTGCATTAGGGTAGGCTTCAGGTTAGGGTTAGTGTTACGATTAAGGGTATGGTTAGGGTTAGTATTAGGGTTAGGGTTAGGATTAGGGTTAGTGTTAGTGTTATGGTTAGGGTTAGGTATAGTGCTATAGTTAAATTTAGGGTTACTGTTAGGTTTACAGTTATGGTTATGGTTATGGTTAATGATATAGTTATGGTTAGATTTAGGGTTATTGTTAGGTAAGGTTTAGGGATATTGTTAGGTACAGGTTAGGGTTAGGTGTAGGGTTAGTTTAAAATTAGGGTGATTATCAGGGTTAGGGATTGGGGTAGTGTTAGTTTTAGGATTAGAGTTAGTGTTAGGTTTAAGGATAGGGTTAGTGTTAGTGTTAGGATTAGGGTTAGGATTAGAGTTAGTGTTAGTGTTAGAGTTAGGGTTAGGTTTAGTGTTAATGTTAAAGTCAGGGTTAGTTTTAGATTATGGTTAGGCTTATGGTAGTGTTAATTATAGGTTTAAAATTAGGTTTAATGTTAGTATTAGGTGAGGGTTAGGGTAAGTGTTAGGGTAGAGTTTAGGGATAAATTTATGGTTAGTTTTAGAATTAGGGTGAATTTTAGGGACAGGGTTGGGTTAGGGTTAGGGTTAGTTTAAGAGTTAGGATTATGATTAGTGTTAGGTTTTGGTTTAGGGTTAGGGTGATGGTTGGTGTTAGGTTGAGTTTTAGGGTTCGAGTTTGTGTTAGCATTAGAGTTAGCATTACTTTTGGATTACTTTTAGAGTTAGTGTTGAGGTTAGGGTTAAGCTTAGTGATAAGGTTAAGAATAGGTTTAATTTAAGTGCTATGGTTCGGATTAGTGTTAGGGTTAGGGTTATGGTTAAGAGTAGGCTTAGGATTAGTGTTAATGATAGGGTTAAATTCAGGGCTAGGGTTAGAGTTATGTTTAGTTTTAGCATTAGGCTTAGAGTTAGAATTAGGTTTAGGGTAAGTTATAGGGGTAGGGTTCTTGTAAATTTTAGGGTTTGTCTTAGGGTTTGGATTAAGGTTTGTGTTAGGGATTGGGTTAGGTTTAGAGTTAGGGTTTTTGTTAGAATTAGGGTTAGGTTTAATGTTAGTGTTAGTGTTATGGTTAGGGTTAGCATTAGGGTTAGTGGTAGGGTGAGAATTAGGGTTAGGCTTAGGGTTAGGGTTAGTGTTAGGGTTTGTGTTTTAGTTAGGGTTAGGGTTAGCTTTAGTGTAAGGGTTAGGGTTAGTGTTAGTGTTAGGTTTAGGGTTAGGGATAGGTTTTAGGTTAGTGTTAGGGATAAACTTAGAGTTAATATTACGGTTAGGTTTAGGGATAAGTTTAAGTTTAATGTTAGGTTTAGGGCTGGTTTAGGGTTGAGGTTAGGGTAAAGGTTAGTGTGAGGGTTAGGTAAGGGTTAGATTTAAGGTTAGGTTAGGTTTAGGGTTGTGGTATGGGTTATGATTATTGTTGAGGTTAGGGGTAGTGTTAAGTTTTGTGTTATGTTTAGGGTTAGGTCATGGGTTCATGATAGAGTTACTGTTAGGGTTAGTGTTAGGTTTTGTGTTAGGGTTAGGGCTAGATTTATGGTTAGGTTTAGGTTTACCTTTTTGGTTAGGGTTAGAATTAGGATGAATGTTTTGCTTAGGGTTAGAGTTAGGTTTAAGGTTTGTGTTAGGGTTAGGGTTAAAGATAGTGTTAGGGATAGGGTTAGGGTTAGGGTGAGGTTTAGAGTAAGGATTAGGGTTAGGGTTAGGGTTAAAATTAGAGTTTCATTTAGAGTTATGGTTAGGATTAATGTTAGGTTTAGGGTTAAGAAGAGGGTTTGTTTTAGTGTTTTGGTTAGGATTAGGTTTAGGGTCAGGGTTGGTATTAGGGCTAGGGTTCGTGTCATGGTTAGGGTTAAGATTAGTGTTAGGGTTAGTTTTAGGGTTAGTGTTAAGGTTAAGGTTAGTGTTAGTGTTAAGTTTATGATTAGGGTTAGGTTTGGTGTTACCGTTAGGTTTATTGTTAGGTTTAGGGTCAGAATTATTGTTCGGTTTAAGGTAATGTTTAGGGTTAGGTAAGCTATGGGTTAGTTTTACTCTTAAGTATAGGGTTAGGGTTAGTGTTAGGGTTGGGCTTTGGCTTAGAGTTAGGTTTAGGATTAGTGACAGAGTTAGTGTTAGTGTTTGCGTTAGATTTAGGGTTAGTACTAGTGTCAGGGTTAAGTTTAGGATTAGGGTTTGTTTTAGGCTTAGTTTTAGGTTAAGTGTTAGTGTTAGGGTTATGGTTAGGTTTAGTGTTAGGTTTAGGCTTAGGGTTTGTGTTAGGGTTAAGGTTAGTGGTAGTGTTAGGGTTAGGGTTAGGATTAGGTTTAGTGCTAGGATTAGTGTTAGTGTTTGGGTGTAATTTTGGTTAGTGTTAGGGTTAGTTTTAGTTTTAGGGTTAGTGGTAGGGTTAGGATTAGTGTTATTTATTGTGTTAGGGTTAGGGTTCTGGGTTTGTCTTAGGCTAAGGGTTATGCTTAGATTTAGTGTTAGTGTTAGTGTTAGTTTTAGGGTTAAGATTAGTGTTATGATTATGATTAGTGTTAGGGTTAGGGTTAAAGTTTGTGATGGGTTCAGGAAAATTTTAGCATAAGTGTTAATGTTAGGGTTAGGTTTAGGTTTACTGTAACAAATAGGGATAGGTTTCGGCTTAGTGTTAGATTTATGGTTAGGGTTAGGGTTAGTGTTATGGTAATGGTTAGGATTTGGGTAATTTTAAGTGTTTGGGTTAATTTAAGAGTTAGGTTTAGTGTTAGGATTAGGTTTATATTTAGAGTTAGGATTACATTTATGGTTAGTGTTAGGGAATGTTTTAGAATTAGGGTTAGCATAAGTGTTAGGGTTAGTTTAAGAGTTAGGTTTAGGGTTATGATTATGGTTAGGTTTCGGGTGTTAGGGTTAGTGTTAGTGTTAGGAGTTGTGTTAGTGTTAGGTTTAGTTTTAGGTTTAGGTTTAGGGATATGGAAATGGTTAGGGTTAGAATTAGGTTTAAGTTAGGGTTAGGGTTAGTGTTTGTTAATGGGTAGTATTGTTGTGAGTGTTAGGTTTACATTTAGGTTTTGGGATAGGGTTTGTGTTAATGTTAGGATTAATTTTATGTTTATTATAAGTGTTAGGTTAAGGGTTATGTTTAAGTTTAGGGTCAGTGATAGGCTTAGGTTTGGAGTTAGGTGTATTGTTAGGATTAGAATTAGGTTTAGGGTTAGTGTTTGGCTTAGTGTTAGGGTTAGGTTAGGGTTTAGGTTTAGGGTTAGTTTTAGTGTTAGGGTTAGTTTTAGGATTAGGCTTAGTGTTAGGTTTAGCATTTAAGTTAAGGATAGGTTTAGGGTTAGTGTTAGAGTTAGTGTTAGGGTTTTCTTAGAGTTAGGTTTAGTGTTAGAGTTAGGGTTACAGTTAGGATTAAGACGACATTTTGTTTTAGTGTTATGGTTTTTGTTAGGATTATGGTTATGGTTATGGTTAGTGTTAGCCTTAGGGTTATTTTATGTTAAGGTTTGTGTTAGGGTTAGTGTTAGGGTTATGATTAGGGTTAGGGTTAGGTTTAAGATTAGTTTTAGTGTTAGGTTTTGCATTAGGATTAGTGTTAATGTTAGCGTTAGTATTTGAGTTGGTGTTAGTGTTATAGTTAGGTTTAGCGTTAGGGTTAGGGTTTGTGTTCGTGTTAGTGTTAGGGTTAGGATTAGGTTTAGGCTTAGTGTTATGATTAGGGTTAGTGTTAGTGTTAGGGTAAGGATTACAGTTGACCTTAGGATTAGGGTTAGAGTTAGGGTTAGTGTTAGGTTTAGTTTTGGATTTAGGGATAGGGTAAGTGTTAGTGTTAGTGTTAGAGTTAGATTTAGGGATAATGTTAAAGTTAGGGGTATTTTTAAGGTTAGTGATAGAATTATGATTAGGGTTAGGATTTGTGTTACTGGTAAAGTTAGAGTTAGTTTTAGGGTTAGGGTTAGGGTTTGTATTTGTGTTAAGGTTGGGATTCTGGTTAGGTTTACGGTTACTGTTAGGATTTGGATTAGGGTTAATGATAGGGTTAGGGTAAGGAAAGGGTAAAGATAGGGTTTATATTTAGGGTTTGGTTAGGGATAGTGTGTTAGAGTAAGGGATAAAGATAGGGTTATAGATATTTTTAAGGTTATTGTTAGGATTACTATTAGGGATAGGGTTGGTGTTACCTTTACAGTTAGTTTTAGGTTTAGGGTTAGGGTTAGCATTAGTGTTTGGGTTAGTGTTAGATTTGGGGATAGGGTAAGTGTTAGTGTTAGTGTTAGAGGTAAAGATAGGGATAATGTTTGCATTAGAGATGTTTTTAAGGTTAGTGTTAAGATTATGATTAGGGTTAGGGTTGGTGTTACTGTTAGGTTTAGGGTTAGGTTTAGGGTCAGTGTTAGAGTTAGTGATATATTTAGGGATAGGGTAAGTGTTAGTTTTAGTGTTAGCGCTAGAGTTAGAGATAATGTTAGGGTTAGGCATATTTTAACGTTAGTGTTATGATTACGATTAGGGTTAGGGTTGGTGTTACGGTTAGGTTAGGGTTAGGGTTAGCATTAGGATTAAGGTTAGGTTTAGCATAAGGGTTAGTGTAAGGGTAAATGTTAGGGTTAATGTTAGGGTGAGTTTAAGAGTTAGGATTAAGGTTAGGGTTAGGGTTAATGTTAGGTTTAGTGTTAAGGTTAGGGTTAGTGCAATGGTTAGGGTTTGTGTAAGGTTTAGAGTTAGGTTAAGGGGTTGTGTTAGGGTTAGGTTCAGTGTTTGGGTAGGGTATATGTACAGGATTATGTTTAGATTTAGGGTTATATGAAGGTTTAGTGTTAGTGTAAAGGTTAGGGTTAGGGTTTGTGTTAGGTTTTAAGTTAGGTTTCCGAGTGGTGTTAGCATTAGGATTAGTGTTAGAGTTAGGGATAGTGTTAGTGATAGAGTTAGGGTTAGTATAAGTGTTAGGTTATTGTTAGGGTTCATGTTAGGGTAAGTGTTCAAATTAGTTTTAGAGTGATGATTAGACTTAGTTTTACAGTTCAGGTTTAGGGTTAGGGTTATGAATAGGATTAAGTTTAGTTTTAGGGTTAGGGTTAGTCTCTGTTTAAGGGTAGGGTTTAGCTTTAGGGTTAGTGATAGCATTAGGTTTGGGGTTAGGCTTTGTGTGAAGATACGGGTTAGGGTTAGTGTTAGTGTTTGATAGGTTTAGGTTTAGAATAGGGTTAGGTAAGAATTAGAGTTAATGTTAGGTTATGTTTAGGGATATGGTTTGGGTTAGGGTTTGTTTCAGGTTTATGGCTTCGGTTAGGGTTAGGGTTAGTGTTAGGGTTAGGGTTAGGATTAGCATTAGTGTTAGTTTTAGTGTTAGGTTTATGGTTACTGTTAGGGTTAGGGTTATTGCTAGGATTAGACTTTGGGTTAGGGTTAGGGTTACTGTCAGATTTAGAGTTTGTGTTAGGGTTAAGGTTAGAATTTGAGTTAGGCTTAGGGTTAGATTTAGGGTTAGGTTTAGGCTTAGGGTTAGGAGTAGTTTAGGGTTAGGGTTAGGGTAAGGGTTTGTGTTAGGGTTAGATTTAGGGTTAGGGTGAGGGTAAGGGTTTGTGTTAGGGTTAGATTTGGGGTTAGTGTTAGGGTTAGAGTTAAAGTTTGGATTAGGTTTAGGTTTAAGGTAAGTTTTAGGATTAGGGTTAGGGTTAGGGTTAAGTTAGGGTTAGAGTTAGGATTAGTATTAGGTGGGGTTAGGGTTAGGTTGGGGTTAGGGATAGGGTTATGTTTAGGGTTAGGGTTTGTGTTAGGTTTAGGGTTATTTTTATGGTTATGGTTAGGGATAGGTTTAGAGTAGGATTAGGGTTGGAGTTAGGATTAAGTTTAGGGTTTGTGTTATCGTTAGGTTTTGGGTTTGGTTTAAATTTATGGTTAGGATTAGGATTAGAGTTAAGGGTTAGGGTTAGAATTATATTTAGGATTATGGTTAGGGTTAGTTTTGGTTTTTGAGTTAGAGTTAAGGTGAGTGTTACTTGAGTGTTAGGGTTAGGTTTATATTTAGGGTTTGGTTTCAGGTTCGTTTGAAATTTAGGTTTAGGGTTAGGGTGATTGTTAGGGTTACGATTAGGGTTATGGTTTAGTTTAGGGTTAGTGTTAGGATTAGCATTAGGGTTTGTGTTAGGGTTAGGTTTAGTGTTATTGTTAGGAATAAGGTTAGTGTTAGAGTAAGGGTTAGTATAAGTGTTTGGGTATTTTTAGGGTTTGTGTTAGGCTAAGTGTTCAAATTAGGGTTAGGGTGATGATTAGAGTTAGTTTTACATTTAGGGTTAGGGTTAGATTTAGGTTTAGTATTAGAATTATGGTTAGTGTTAGGTAAGGTTTAGGGTTTGTATTTGTGTTAAGGTTGGGATTCTGGTTAGGTTTATGGTTACTGTTAGGATTCGGATTAGGGTTAATGATAGGGTTAGGGTAAGGATCGGGTAAGAGTTAAGGTTTTTGTTAAGTTTAGATTTAGGTTTTTGGTTAGTGTTAGGGTTAAGGTTAAGGTTAGTTTTAGGGTTAGGGTTAGGGTTAGTGTTAGGTTAGGATAAGTATTGTGTTAGAGTTAGATTTAGGGTTAGTGTTAGGGTTAGTGTTAGGGTTAGAGTTAGGGTTACGTTTAATTTTAGCATTAGTGTAGGGTGAGGGGTACAGTTATGGATGGAGTAGGTTTAGGCTTAGGAATAAGATAGAGTTAGGGTTACAATTAGTATTAATTTTAGTATTAGGGTTAGATTTAGTGTTAGTGTTAGGGTTAGGGTTAGTGTTAGGGTCTCTATTGGTGTTATGCTTATTCTTATAGTTTGGGTTATGATAAAGGTTAAGATTAGGGTTAGATTTAGGTAAGGTTTAGGGTTATGGTTAGTGTTAGTGTTACGGTTAGGTTTAAAATTAGTGTTTGTGTTAGGGTTACTGTTAGGGTTAAATTTGGGTTAGGGTTAGGGTTAGAGTGCATGTTAGGGTAAGCATTTGAGTTAAGTTTAGGGTTAGGTTTAAAGTTAGGGTTAGTATTATGATTAGGGTTAGGTTTAGGGTTATTGTTAGTGTTTGGATTAGGGTTGTAGTTAGGTTCAGAGTTACGTTAGTGTGTTAGTTACAGGTTTAGGGTTAGTGTTAGGGTGAGGTTTAGGTTGAGGGTTCTGTAAAAGTTAGGGTTATGGTTATGGTTAGGGTTAGGGTTAGGGATAGTGTTTGCGTTAGGAATAGTGTTAGGGTTAGTTTTAGGGTTAAGGTTAGGTTTGGGTTAGTGTTAGTATTAGGGTTAGGGTGTGTGTTATGGTTAGTTTTAGGGTTATTGTTAGGTTTAAAATTATGGTTAGGTTTAGGGTAGGTGTTACATTTAGGGTTATGGTTACAGATAGGTTTAGTGTTATGGTTAGGTTTAGGGTTAGAGATAGGGTTAGTGTTAGATTTATGGTTAGTGTTAGTGTCAGGGTTAAAATTAGCAATAGGTTTATTGTTAGTTTTAGGGTTAGTGTTAGGGTTAAGGTTACGGCTAGTGTTAGTTCTTGGGTTAGGCTTAGGGTTACCTTAATGGATAGAGTTAGTGTTTGGGTTAAGGTAATAATATGAGTAAGAGTTAAGGTTAGTGTTAGGGTTAAGGTTAGTGTTAGGTTTAGGGTTAGGTTAAGTTTAGGGTTAGGGTATGGTTTTGTGTTAGTGTTAGATTTAGGGTTAGGTTTAGGGTTAGTGTTAGGGTTTGTGTTAGGTTTAGGATTAAGTTAAATTTTAGGTTTAGGTTTAGAATTAGGGTTAGAGTTAGTTTTAAAGTCAAATTAGGGTTAGGGTTAGTGTTAGGGTTAGGGTTAAGTTTAGGTTTAGTGTTAGGGTTAGGGTTTGGTTTAGGGTTATTTTTAGTGTTAGGGTTAGGGTTATGGTTCATCTTAGGGTTAGGGATAGTGTTAGGGTTAGTGTTATATTTAGGGATAGGGTAAGTGTTAGTGTTAGAGTTAGAGTTAGGGATAATGTTAGGGTTAGGTATATTTTAAAGATTAGTGTTAGAATTATGATTAGGGTTAGGATTGGTGTTAATTTTAGGGTTACTGTTAAGTTTAGGATTAGTGTTAGGCTTAGGGATAGATTTAGGTTTAGAATTAGTGTTAAGGTTAGTGTTAGAGATAGGGTTATTGTAAGGGTTAGGATTAGGGTTAGGATGAAGGTTAGAGTTAGGGATAGGGTTAGGGTTTGCATTAAGGTTAGGAATAGGGTAAGTGTTAATGTTAGGTTTATAATTAGGGTTAGGGTTAGGTTTAAGTTTAGAGTTAGATTTATGATAATGTTATGGTTAGAGTTAGGATTAGGTTTAGGTTTAGTTATAGTTTAGGGTTAAGGTTAGAGTTAGTATTAGAGTTAGGGTTAGGATTTGTGTTAGAGTGAAGGTAATGATTAGGTTTAATGTTAGGGTAAAAGTTAGCATTGGGGTAAGTGTTAGGATTAGTGTTAGATTTAGGGTTAGGGTTAGGTAAAATTCTAGGATTAGGGTTAGTTTATAGTTTAGAGTTCATGTTAGGCTTAGGTTTATTATTAGTGATTAGGGTTAGGCTTAAAGTTAAGTTTAGGGTTAAGGTTAGAGTAAGTGTTAGGTTTAAGATTATTGTTAGGATTATTGTAGGGTTAGGGTAAGGGTAAGTTTTAGGGTGAGAGTAAGGGTTAGGGTTAGGGTTAGAGTTACTTTTGGTATTAGTGTTAGAGTTATGGTTAGGGTTAGGGAGAGCTACTACAAGAGGAAACAAACTTAAACCTAACTTTAATACAAATCCTAACCCTAATCCTAAACTTAACACAAACCATTACCCTAACCCTAACACTAACCCTAACACTATCCCTAAACCTAAACTTAACCATAACTCTAACACTAACTCTAACACTAACTGTATACTTAACCCCAACCCAATCTCTATCACTAACCCTAACCCTAACCCTTATTCTAACAATAACTTTAACCGTAATCCTAAACCTAACACGAACCCTAAACCTAGCCCTAACTGTAACACTAAACCTTATCCTAACACTAAACCTATCCCTAACCCTAATCCCATCATTAATCCTAAACCTAACTGTAACACCAAACCTAACCCTAACACCAACCCTTACCCTAAACCTAATCCTAACCAAAACACAACACTAAGCATAATCCTAACCCTAAACCTAACATTCATCCTAAACATAACTCTAACCCTAACCCTAACACTAACCCTAACACTAACTTTTACTCCAAACCTCACCATAACTATAACCTTATCCCTAACATTATCTCTAACCCTAACTCTAACACAAAACCTAAACCTCCCTGTACCCCTAAGTGAAACACTAATGCTAACCGTAACCCTAACCCTAACCAAAAACTTACATCTAACCCTAACAGTGAATCTAGCCCTAACCCTAAGACAAAACCTAACACTAATTCTAACACTAACCCTAACACAAACCACAAACTAACCCTAAACCTAACACAAGCCCTAACTTTAAGCTTAACACAAATCATAACCCAAACCACAACCCTAACCCTAACCTAACCTTAACTCTAATCCTTACTTAACCCTAACCATAACCCTTACCCTATAACTAACTGTAACCCTAAACTAAACACTAACCTTAAACTTAACCCTAACCCTAACCATAAACTAAACCTAACCCTAGCTCTAACCCTAAAACTACCCTTTACCCTATAACTAACACTAACACTAACCCAAATCCTAACACTAATACTAACCCTAACACTAACCATAACACAAACCTTCACCCTAACACTAAACCTAACCCTAAACTTAAGCCTAATTCTCACCTTAACACTAATGCCAACCTTAACCCTAAGTGTAACACTAACATTAACCCTAATCATAAATCTAACAATCACCCTAACCCTAACCCACCCTTACTCTAACAAAAATCCTGACCTGAAGAGTAAAACGAATGCTAAAACTTATACGAACCCTAACCCTATAACTTACCCTAAACCTACCCCTAACTCTAAGCCTAATACTACAACTAAACCAAACCCTAACCCTAATCCTAACCCTATCAGTAACACTAATCCTAAACCTAATCCTAACCCTATCCCTATCCCTAACCCTAACCCTTAGAATAACACTAACCCTAACCATAGTCCTACCCGAAGCCTAAACCTATTCTTAACCATAACACTAACCCTAAACCTAAACTTAACCGTAACTCTAACCCTAATCCAACCATAACCCTAACTCTAAAACTAACCCAAACCCTCAACCTAACCCTCAACCTATCACAAACCATAACACTAATTCTAACACTATCCCTAACACTAACCCTAACCCATCCCTAATCCTAAGTCTTAAACTAACCCTAACCCTAACCTGATCCCTAAACCAGATTCTCATCCTAATTCTAAAAAACCCCTAAACATTACAGTAACTTGTATCCATACAATAACCCTAACCTAACACTAAACCTATCATTAACCCTTACCATAACCCTAACCCTAAACCTAACACTAACCCTAACTTTAACCCTAACCCTAAACCTAAAGTTAACACTAATCCTAACCCCAACCCTAATACTAAACCTAACCCTGCCCTTAACCCTAACCTTAACCATAACTGTACCCTAACTCACTCCAAAATCTAACCTTAACCCTAAACCTAACTCTAACAAAAAAGTATCCCTACCCTAACCCAAACACATATACTTACCATAACCCTCACCCTAAAACAATCCCTAACACTAACCCTAACCCTAACCCTGAACATAACACTAACTCTAAAACTAACTATAACCCTAAACCTAACACAAAACCTCATGCTATTGCTAAATATAACCCTAAACCTAAACCTAACTTTAACCCTTACACTAACCTTATTCCTAATCCTCACACTAACACTAATTCTAACCATAAATGTAACCCTAAAGCTAACACTTACCCTAAAACTAATCCTAATGTAACCACTTATACTAACCCTAACCCTAAATGTTATCCTAATACTAAACCTAACCCTAACACTAACACTAACACTAAACTTAACCCTAACACTAACCCTAAGCTTAAACCTAATAAAGACACTGACCCTAACACTAACACTAACCCTAAAATGAATCTTAAACCTCTACTTAATTCTAAAACTCACCCTAAACCTAACCCTAACCATAACCCTAACATTTTCCCTAACCCTAACTCTAACTATAATCCTAACACTTAACCTAAAACTAATCCTAATCCTAACCCTCAACCTAACCCTAACTGTAAAACTAACACTAAGACCTAAAACTATCCCTAATCCTATTGCTAACCCTAACCCTAAAACTAACATTAACAGTAAACCTAACCCTAACCCTAATATTAACAGTAACCCTAAACATAAACCTAGCACAAAACCTAACTCTCATCTTATGTATAACAAAATCCTAACACTAACCATAATCCTAACACAAACTATAAAATTAAATGTAACAAAAACCCCTATCCAAAATCTAAATTTAACAATAATCCTAACCATAATCCTATCTCAACACTAAAGCTAACAATAACACTAACCCTAACCCAAACCCAAATACTAACCCTAACACTATCTCTAACCCTAAACCTAACCCTAAAAATAACTCTAACTCTAACCCTCACCCCAAACCTAACTTCGAAATCTAACACAAACCCTAAACTTAACCAAAACACTAACTGTAATCCTAACACTAAATTATCCTTATCCCTAACCCTAAAACTAACTTTAACCCTAACCATATTCCTAACCCTAACACAAACTCCAACCCTAACCCTAAACCATACCATAAATATAACCCTAAAACAAACCCTAAACCTAACCATAACCCTAAACTAACCCTAACCCTAACCCTACACCTAACCCAAATCCTAACCATAACCGAAACTCTAACCCAATCTGAAACCCTTTCACAAACCCAAATTCTAAATGTAACCTTAATACTGACACTAATTTTAACCCTAATATAAAACCTAACACTAAACTTAACATTAACTCTAACCCTAAACCTAAATAAAAACCTAAAATTTACTCTAATCATAATAAACTTAACCCTAATCCTAACACTGAACCTAACCCTAAACCTTACCAAAACTGTAAACCTTACCCTAAAGTGAAAACTTAACCGAACCCTAAACCAAAATCTAATACTAATTCTAACCATATACCTTACCCTAATGCAAATCATAACCCTAACACTAACCCTAACCCTAACCCTAACCCTAACTCTGAACCTAACACTAACCCTAATCCTAACACTAACCCTAACTCAAACCCTACCCCTAACTTGAACTCTAACCCTAACCCTAACCCAAATCCTACAAAAACCCTAACCCTAACACTAACACTAAATCTAACACTAACACTAACTCTAACCCTAATGCTAACCCGAACACTAACTATAAACTTAACAATAACTCTAACCCTAAAACTTAACCTAACACTAAACTGAACTCAATCTTTAAACTCAACAATAACCCTGACCATAACACTATGCAAAAATTTACTGCAACCCTAACCCTAACACTAACTCTAACACTAACAAAAACCTAACCCTAAAACTAACCCTAACCCTAAACCAAAATCGAATCCGAAACATAACAAACCTAACCGTAAACCTAACACTCAACCTAACCCTAAACCTAACACTCAACCTAACCCTAATCCTAACTCTAACACTAACCCAAAACCTAAATCTCAATTTTGTTCTAACTCCATTCCTAACTCTAAGCATATACCTAACCCTAACACTAAAGGTAATACAAAACCTAACCATAAATCTAACCCTAACCCTAACATAAACCCTAACCCTAACACTAACACTAAATCTAACTGTAACACTAACCTTAAACCTAAGCCTAACATAAATCCTAACCTTAACCCTAACCCTAATCCTAAACCTCTTTCTAAACCTAACACAAACCATAACCCTAATCATAACCCTAAAGTTATCTTATCCCAAAGCCTAACCCTACTCTTTCCCTAACCCTAAACCTAACCCTACCCTAATGCTAAAATTAAACTTAACCCTAACTCTAACCAAAACACTAACACTAACCATAACACTAACCCTAAATCTAACCCTCACAATCCCTTATCATAACCTAACATTAACCCTAACCCTAACCCTCAAACTAACCCCTACCCTAACCCTAACACTAACCCTAAACCTAAATCTAAAGTTAAAGCAAACCTTGAGCCTTACTGTCACCTTACCCTAAACCTATCACTAACCCTAACCTGAATCCTAACAGTAACCATAAACCTAAGCAGAACCCCAACCTTAACACACAAAAACCCCCCTAAACCTTACCTAACACTAACCATAACACTAATTCTAAACCGAAATCTAACCCTAACTCTAACCGTAAAACTAACTCTAAACATCACCCTAACCCTAACCCGAACACTTATGCTAACATGAACCATAACACAACCCAAACACTAATTCTAACCCTAATTCTAACACTAACCCTATTTCTAACCATAACACTAAATCTAACCCTAATATGAACCCTAACCCTAACACTAACACTAACCCTAACACTAACCCTAAACTAAACCCTAATATTAACACTAACCCTAACACTAACCCTAATCCTAACCTAAACAGTCACCCTAACCCTAAACCTAACTTAAACTCAAACCCGAAACCTAACCCTAACAATGAACCTAACACTAATCCTCACAGTAACACTCACCCTAACTCTAACCCAAAACCCTACACTAACCCTAACCATAACCCTAAGCATAATACTAACCCTACCCTAAAGCTAAATCTAATCCTAACCCTAACCATAAACTTAAACCTAACCCTCACCCTAATGATAACACAAACCCTAATCCTAACCCTAATTTTATCCCTAATACTAACCCTAACATTAACACTAAGTATAACATAACCTTAAACCTAACACAAAACCTAACCCTAACAATAACCCTAACACTTACCTAACCCCAACCCTAACCCTCCTCTAACCCTAACCCTAACTATAACCATAGCAATTACCCTAAACCTAACACAAAACCTTACCCTAACCATAACCCTAACTCTATCCTAACCCTAACCCGAACTTTCCCTAACCCTAACTTGAACCCTAGTTTAACCCTAAACCTAACCGTAATTTTAACCCTAACCCTATAACCTATCATAACCTAAATCTAAACAACACCCTATAACCCTAAACCTAACCCTAAATCTAACACTAACACAATCCCTTACCCTAATCTTAACTGTAACCCTAAACTAAACCTAAGCCTAAGCCTAACCCTAAGTCTAACAATAATCCTAGCAAAACTCACATTTTAACCTTAACCCTAACACTCTAAACCTGATAGTAAAACAAATCCTAACCTGAAGTCTAACCCTAGCCATAACCCTAACCCTAACACTAACCCTAAACTTAACACTAAACCTATCACTAATTTTTAGCCTAATCCTAACCCTAACACAATCCCTAACCCTAAACTTAACTGTAACCATAACCCTAACCCTAAAACAAATCCTAACCCAAACCATAACCCTAAATTTAACCTAACCCCAACCCTAACTCTTACCTAACCCTAACCCTAAACATAAACCTATCACTAACTCTAACCCTAACCCATATCCTAACACAACCTGACCCCAAACCTAACACTATCACTGACCCTAAACCTAAGCCTAACCCTAAATGTAACACTAACCCTAACCCTAAAACTAAACTTAATCCTATTAATAACCCTAACTCTAACTCTAACCCTAATCCTAACACAAACCCTAAACCTAACTCTAAACCTAACACAAACCCTAACCCTAACCCTAACCTTTACACTAACACTAAACCTAACTGTAATCCTAACTCTAAACCTAATCTTGTACATAAACCCAACGCTAACATTATCCTAACACTAACCCTAAACCTAACCATAACACTAACACCAACCATAAAACTAAACCTAATCCTCAACCTAACCATAACAATAAACCTAACCCCAATCCTAATCCTATCACTAATTCTAACCCTAAACATAACTTCAAACCTCACAATAACCCTAACCCTAACCATAACCCTAACTTTAACACTATCACTAATCCTAACTCTACCCCCAAACCTAACACTAACATTAACTGTAACTTGAAATCTAATCATAATATTAACACTAATCCTAACCATAATTCTAACCCTAAATAAACCCTAATGTATCTGTAACCCTAAAATTAACACTACCACTAAACTTACACAAAACCTAACCCTAACTCTAACCATAACCCTAACCCTAACCTAACCCCAACCCTAACCCTACTCTAAGCCTAACCCTAACCCTAACATTAACTGTAATTCTAAATCTAATCATAATCCTAACACTAAATCTAATCCTAATTCTAACCCTAAATATAACACTAATGTATCCATAACTCTAAAACTAACCCTACCGCTAAACTTACATTAACCCCTAACCCTAATGCTAAAAATAACCCTAGCCATATCCCTAACCATAACACTAAACTTACCATAACCCTAAACCTAAATATAACTCTAAAACTATACCTAAACCTAACACTAACTCTAACCTTCCCCCTTAACCTAATACTATAATTAACCCTAACCCTAACACTAACAAAAACCTAACCCTAACCCTAATCTTAACACTTAGCCAAACCCAAACTTAACAGTTAGCCAAACCCAACGCTAACACAAAACCTAATTCAAAAACTAACACAAACCCTATCCTTAATTGTGACCCTTTCCTTAACCCTAACAGTAACACTAAACTTAAACCTAAACCTAACCCTAAAACTGAACCTAACCCTAACCCTAAGCCTAACCCTAAATCTAACACTAACCCTCACCCTCACCCTAAACCTAATCCTAACACTAACCGTAACACAAAATTTAACAATAACTTTAACCCTAAACCTAACCTAATCCTAACTGTAACCCTAACCCTAACAATAACTCTAACCCTAATCATAACTCAAACCTTAAACCTAACCCTAAAACTAACCCTAACACTTACCCTAACTTTTACCCTAACACTAACCTTAATCCTAAAACTTACCCTATAGTAAACTTAACCCTAACCCTAACCATAATCATAACACTAACCCTAAACCTATCCCTTACATTAACACTATAATTAATCCCATCCCTAATCCTAAAAATAACACTAACACTAAATCTAAACCTAGCCCTAATACTCACCCTAACCCTAAACTTAACATGAACCCTAACACTAAACTAAAACCTAACCCTAATGCTAACCCTAACACTAACCCTATCCCTATCCCTATCTCTAAACATAACACTAACCCTAACCCTAAACAGAACACTAACAGTAATCTAAAACCAAACTATAACCCTAACAGTAACCCTAACACAAATTGTAACCTAACCCGAACACTAACCCTAACCCAACCCTAACACTAACCATAATACTAACCCTATCCAAACCCTATCACTAACAGTAATTCTTAACAGTAATCCTAATCCTACCCATAAACCTAACCTAACTCTATCCCTAAATTTAACACTATCAGAAAACATAACCCTGATCATAACACTAAATTTAACACTCTCGCAAATCCTAACATTAACTCTAATCCTAACCTTAACCCTAACCCTAAGCATAATGGTAACCCTAATACTAAATTTAACCCTAAACCTAACACAAACTGTAAGTCTTACCCTAGTCCTAACCATAACACATAAACTAACCCAAAACCTAACACTAAACCTAAATCTAAACCTAATCCTAACCTGAATCATAACCCTAACACTAACCCCAACATTAAAACTAACCCTAACCCTAACACTAATCCTAACCCTATTTGTAAACCTAACGCTAACACTAACCCTAACCCAACACTAAACCTAATGGTAACCCTAACACTCACTATAAACCTAACCTAATGCTAACCTAACACTAACCATAACCCTAACCAAACCCTAACACTACCCCTAAACCTAACCAAAATCCTAACACTAATTCTAAACTTAACCTAAACCCTAACACTATCCCTAACCCAACATTAATGCTAATCCTATCTGTGATCCCAAACCTAAACCTTATCCTAACCTTAACACAAACCCTAACGCTAACCATAACTTTTTCCTAACCATAACCCTAACACTAACCCTAACATTAGCACTAACCCAAACCCTAACAAAATGACTAACCCTAACCCTAACCCTAAACCTAACAATAACTGTTACCCTAACCCTAACAATAATTCTAAACATAAACCTTACCTTAAACATAACCGAAACACTAAACCTAAACCTAACCAAAACTCTAAAAATAACTCAAACACAAACTCTAACCCTAACCCTAACACTAACCCTAAACCACCCTAAACCTAACTATAACACTAACCCTATCCAAATGATATCACTAACAGTAATGCTAAACAAAACCCTAATCTTACCCATAAAGCTAACCTAATATTAACCCTAACTTTAACCCCAACACAAAACATAACTCTAAACATAACACTAACCCTAACCCTAATGCAAAATCTAGCAGTAACCCTAACCCTAACCCTAAGCCTAAAAATAAAAGAAACTTTAACACTAACCATAATTCTAAATGTAAACCTAACCATAACCCAAACTTGAACACTAACACTAATCTTAACACTAAGCCTACTGCGAACCGTAAACCTTACACTAACACTAACCCTACTCTTAAACCTAACACAAATTCTAACCCTAAACTTAACATTAATTCTAACTCTAACCCTAATTCTAAATGTAACCCTAACACTAACATTAAAACTATACCTAACACAACCCCTAATACTAACCCTATTACTTACCCTAAACCTAACTTTAACCCAAAGCTGAACCCAAACACTAACCCTAACCATAAACCTAATAGTAAACCTAACTCCTAATTTACCTAACACTAAACCTTCCCTAACCTTAACACTAAACCTAAACCTAACCCTAAGCCTAACGCTAAACATAACTCTAACCCTAAACCGAACCCTAACACTAAACCTAACAATAACCCTATTCTTAAACCTAGCCCTAAATATAATGCTAACCCTAACCTAACTCTAATTTTAAACCTAATCATAAGCCTAACATAAACCCTAACCCTAACAGTAACCCTAACTCAACCCTAACCTAACACTAAAACTAACCCTAACACGAATCCTTTCACAAACCCTAACACTAATACTAAACCTAACACTAACACTAATCCTACCCTTAAACCTAACCTAACATTAACCCTAACCCTAACACTAACACTACCCTGTACATTAACACCAACACTAAACCTAACCCTAATGCTAAATCTAACCATAATCTTATCTGTAACCCTAACAGTAACCCTAAACCTAAACTTAACTTTAATCCTAATCCTAACCCTAAAAAAACCCTAACCCTAAACCTAACACTAATCCTAACACTAACCCTAACCCTAAATCCAACCATAAATTTAAAACTAACCCTAATCTTAACCCTAACCCTAAACCTAACCCTAACCCTTAGGCTAACACTAACCATAACCCTGAAAATAACACTAACTCTAAACCTAACACTAACCCTAATCATAACACTAACCATAACCCTTACACTCACACTGTCTAAATCTATCACTAACCCTAATACTATCCTTAATCCTAACCCTAAACCAAACATTAACCCTAACTCGAACACTAACCCTAATCATAAACATAACCCTTACCATAACCCGAACACTAACCCTAAACTTATCACTATCCCCAACCCTAACACTAAACATAACCATTAACCTAACCCTAACACTAACCCTAAAACTAACTGTAACGCAATGTTAGTTTTAGGGTTAGGGTTAGGGTTTGTGTTAGGGTTAGTGTTAGGGTTATGGTTAGGTTTAAAATTAGGGTTAGGTGTATGGTTAGTGTTATATTTAGGGTTAGGATTAAGGATAGGATTAGTGTTAGGGTTAATGTCAGTGTTAAGTTTAGGGTTAAAGTTAAGGTTAGCATTAGGCTTCATGTTAGTGTTAATTTTAGGATTAGTGTTATGGTTATGGTTAGGGTTTGTGTTAGGTTTATGATTAGGGTTAGGTTTGGTGTTAGCAATTGGGTTATTGTTAGTTTTAGGGTTAGGTATATTTTTTGGGTTAGGGTAATGTTTAGGGTTAGGTAAGATTTAGGGTTAGGTTTATTGTTAGATATAGGGTTAGGGTTAATGTTAGTGTAATGCATTATTGTTAGTGTTATTGTTAGTAGTGCTAGGGTTATGGTTAGTGTTAGGTTTAGGCTTTTTGTTAGAGTTATGTTTAGGGTTAACTATATGGTTAGTGTTAGGGTTTCTAGTAGGGTTAGAATTACAGTTAGAATAGGTTTAGAGTAAGGGTTATGTTTAGTGTTAGGTTTAAGTTTAGGCTTTGTGTTTTCTGTTAGAGTTAGGGTTAGTGTTAGTTTTAATGTTATGGTTAGGTTTAGGAATAGTGTTAGGTTTAGTGTAATTTTTAGATTTTGCATTGGGGTTGCATTTGGGTTGGTTTTAGGTTAGAGTTAGGGTTAGAGTCAGTGTTAGGTTTAAGGTTAGTGTTATGGTTAGAGATAGGTTTAGTATTAGACTTAGGGTTAGAATTAGTGTTTTGGTTGGGTTAGGGTTAGTATTAGGGTAAGTGTTCAGTTAAGGGTTGAGTTGAAGTTAAGATTTAGGTTTACGGTTAAGGTTAGGGTTAAATTTATCTTTAGTATTAGGGTTACACTTAGTGTTAGGGTAATTTTTAGAATTTGTGTTTGTGTTGGGGTTGGGATTCCAGTTCTGTTTAGGGTTACTTTTAGGATTCGGGTTAGGGTTAGTTTTAGGGTTAGGGTAAGGTATGAATATGGGTTAGGGTAAGAATTTGGGTTAGGTTTAGATTTAGGTTTAAGGTTAAATTTAGGGTTAGGGTTAAGATTAGTTTTGGGGGTATGGTTAGGTTAGTGTTAGGTTAGTATAAGGGTTGTGTTATGGTTAGATTTAGGTTAGTGTTAGGGTTAGTGTTAGTGTTAGGGTTAGAGTTAGGGTTAAGTTTAATTTTAGAGTTATAGTAGGGTTAGGTTTAGGTTAATAATAGAGTAGGTTTCAGCTTAGAGATTGGATAGGGTTATGGATATTGTTAGGGTTATCGTTAGTGTTAAGATTAATATTAGGGTAAGTGTTAGGTTTAGGGTTTGTTTTACAGTTAGATTTTGGGTTAGGGTTAGAGTTAGAGTTAGAATTAGGGTTACAGTTAGGGTTAGGGTTAGGGTTAGGGTTACGGTTAGTGTTAGAGTTAGGTTAGGCTTACAGTTAGGATTAGGGTTAGAGTTAAATTTAGGGTTAGGGTTTGGGTTAGTGTTAGGGTTATTGTTAGGTTTAGTGTTAGGGTTAAGTTTGGAGTAAGGTTTGTGTTTACTATTATGGTTATGGTTATTGTCAGGGTTAAGGATTGGGTTTGGGTTAGGGTTAGGGTTATTTTAGTTTTAGGGTTAGAGTTAGGATTAGGTTTACGGTTAGTTTTCAGGTAAGCATTAGGGTTATCATTAGGGTTAGTGTTAGGGTGAGTCTTAGGGTTTATATTAGAATTAGAATTAGTGTTATGATTAAGATTACATTTAGGATTAGGGTTTGTGTTAGTGTTTCAGATAGGGTTAATATTTCAGTAATTGTTAGCATTTTGGTTAGGGTTAGAGTTAGGGTTAGGTTTAGGTTAGGGTTAGGGTTAGAGTTAGGGTTTTATTTGGGTTAGATTTAGGGTAAGGGTTAGGGTTAGGTTTAGAGTTAGGGTTAGGGTTAGGGTTAGGTTTAAAGTTAGTTTTAGGGTTAGGGTTTAGATTAGTTTAGGATTAGGGTTAGGGTTAAGTTTAGTGTCATGGTTAGGGTTTGTGTTAGGTTTAGATTTAGCTTTAGGCTAAGGCTTAGGTTTAGGTTTAGAGTTATTCTTATGGTTAGAAATAGGTTTAGGGTTAGTGTTAGTATTTGGGTTAGTGTTAGAATTAGGTTTAGGATTAGAGTTAGATTTAGAGTTAGTGTTGCTGTTATGGTTAGGGTTAGAGTTAGGATTAGAGTTAGTGTTTGTGTTAGTGTTATTGTTATGGTTAGCTTTAGTGTTAAAGATAGGTTTAGAGTTAGTATTAGGTTTCGGATTAGTGTTAGGATTAGGTTTAGTGTTAGGGTTAGAGTTAGATTTAGTGTTAGTGTTAAAGTTAGGGTTAGAGTTAGGATTAGGGTTAGTGTTTGTGTTAGGATTATGGATATGGTTAAGTTTGGTGTTAGGGTTAGTGTTAGGTTTTGGTTTAGGTTTAGGATAAGTGTTCGCATTAGGGTAAGTTTTACGAGTTTGTTAAGGGTTAGGGTTAGGTTTAGTTTTAGGTTTAGGAATTGGTTTGTTGTTATGGTTAGGGTTAAGTTTAGGTTTGGTTTATGTTTAGGAATAGCGTTAGTGTTAGGGTTAGTGTTATTTTTATATTAGTGTTAGAATTAGTGTTCGGATTAAAGTTACACTAAGGATTAGGGTTTATGTTATGGTTTCTGATAGGGCTAGCATTTCAATTATGGTTAGAATTTGTGTTAGGGTTAGGGTTATGGTTAGAGTTAGGTTAGGAGTAGGGATAGTGTTTTTTAGGGTTAGTTTTGGGTAAGGGTTAGGTTTAGGGTTAGTGTGAGGGTTAGGGTTAGGGTTTTTGTTAGATTTAAAGTTAGGATTAGGGTGAGTTTTTGGCTTAATGTTAGGGTTAGTTTTAGGGTTAGGTTTAGGTTTAGAGATAGGATTAGGGTTAGTGTTAGGGTTAGAATTATTGTTAGTGTTACTGTTAAGGATAGGTTTATTGTTAAAATTAGCATTAAATTTAGGTTTTGGGTAGGAATTAGTGTTAGGCTTAGTGTTAGAATTTGTGTTAAAATTATGACTAGTGGTAGGTTTAGGGTTAAACATAGGATGAGAGTTAGGTTTTTGGTTAGGTTTAGGTTTAGAGTTAGTGTTAATGTTAGGGTAAGGTTTAGGATTAGTGTTATTGTTAGGGTTACCACTAGGGTTAGTGATATGTTTAGAGATAGTTTTATAGATAGTGTTAGTGTTGGCCTTAGGGTTAGGGTTAGGGTGAGTGTTTGGTTTAGGGTTAGTGTTATGTTAAGCATTAGGATTAGGGTTAGAATTAGGGTTAAGGTAAATGTTAGGGTTAGGTTTAGGTTAAGGTTTAGGATGAATTTTAGAATTAAGTAAAGGGATAATGTTTTATTTAGGGCTAGTGGTAGTGTTAATGTTATTGTTTTTGTTAGTTTTAGGGATTATGGTTAGGGTTTGTTTTAGGTTTAATATTTAGGTTAGGTTTAGGGTTAAATTTAGTATTAGGGTTATGGTTAATGTAATGGTTAGGTTAAGGGTAATAATAAGTGTTATCATTAGAGTTAGTGTTAGGGTAAGTGTTAGGGTCAGGATTAGATTTGTGGTTAAATTTAGTGTTAGGTTTAGGGTTAGGGTTAGAGATAGGTTTTGTGGAAGAGTTAGACTTAGGGTTAGGTTTAGGGTGAAATTTAGGGATAGGGTTAGGTTTAGTTGCCACAGTCTGGCTGGGCACAATTCTGGAGCCACTTGTCAAAAGAAACGAACTTTATTTTTAGAACCACACACACCAAACCAAACAGCTCCTCAGGAAAATCTTCAGAGCCCAGCTGACACCACTGGCTTCCCACAAGCATCTCAACCTCCCCCACTCCTCTTGCTCTTGAGGCCAATTGGCTGGGTCACATGGGTGGAGCCAAAAATAGTCCCCCAATGAGCAGCTCCATGGTCTGAAAGGGTGGGGAAACAGCCCAGTGAACATCACCACAGAGGAGCCAATCAGTTGGCAGCTAGAAGTTGCTGGGTCCACTGTGAGCCAATCATAAGCTGGCAGCTGGAAGTTTGCTGGCAGTTGGAAGTTTGCTGGCATTTGGAAGTTTGCTGGCAGCTGGAAGTTTGCTGGGTCCCCTTTGGCTGTGGCTCTCAACATCTCCCCCTCTCTGTTTAAACAACAAGCATGTGGCTTAGGGACCGTGCCTGCCTTAGGTTGTCCAATAGTACATATGGTCCTTAGGTTGGTACCATTGCAATTGGATCTTACCCGTCACTGACTACCGGTCCAGTATACAGCCACACCTGTGGAGAGGTCTTTGTACCAGCGGGGGGGTGAGGTTCTTTGCCTCACCTCTGTTGGCCCCCAAATTTTAGCTGGACGATCATGACAAGCAGAAGGGAGGAAGATACACCAAGCCAATTGACGGCTCCTTTTGGAAAAATTGTACCACCGATGACATCATCAGCAAAAATACCCCAACACTACCACAAGTCGCTGCACCAACAGATAGTTCACAATGCATACAGGTGAGCTCACAATGTGTCCAGGCAAGTTCTGCAAGCAGTTCAGTGATGGCTATTGTAGAAGCTGTAGATTGGTTTTATCTTTGACTTCACCAGCACTGGGATGAAGATAGGAATTCTGGCAATAATGGCTAAAGAAAAAATTATGTAACATTACAGAAGGCACTAAAAGAAAACAATTTTCTTAACAATTTACATTATCTTTAAGAGAATTATTAAATATAATGAAAAGGAAAGGTGAAAGTAAACAAACAGATCTGTTAACCTTCTTTTGTGTTCACATATTAAAACAATCTTTAACAGCTGTTTACCCAATTAAATTAAACCATTTAAATCACGTGAATTAAAAAAAAATATTTGGATCCATTTTATCATGAGCGCTCATCATATATGATATATGGACATACATACATTCAAACATATAACACAAAACACAAGTGTGCACACATAATATAATACATACAACACATAACATTATAGTAAAGGCCTTATAACTTTTTACAGGTGAAATCTCCATTGCAATGTTTAAAAACTCTATAGTCAAAAAATAGAACTGATCAGCAAAACATTAACCTAGGTCTGTATGAGCTCAAAAAACAAAATAGAACTTCATGATATGGCAAAGGGCAATAATAAAATAGATATTGAAAAAAGCATCCTGGTTCTGTTGCAGATGTAAGAATAGCCAAACTGGAGTTTTGGATATCAGTTGTTATGGATTTGAGCCAAATCATCTTCTTTTTGGTCTGTAGAAATCGCTTTAGTTAATCTTTCTGGAATCCAAATCGGCTGCTGTTCTCCCTGTGGAAACACATAAACAGACTCCCGACTCCAGACAATCACTGGGTCAGGACCTTGGTTAATCTCTCTGGAATCCAAATCGGCTGCTGTTCTCCCTGTGGAAACACACAAACAGACCCCCGACTCCAGACAATTACTGGGTCAGGACCTTTCCATTGTCCTGTTAGAATATCCTTCCAAAGTACCTTGGGCTTATGTACATTTTTTGGACACATATGCCTTTCCGCAGCACTAAGTCCTGATGAATCCAAATTTAAAAAGTTTAGAGTAAAAAGGGTTATTTTAAGTTTATCTTTGGGGAATATATACCCCTTCCCAATTCCTTCTTTTTGCTTTAATAAGTACATTTTAATAGTTTGATGAGCTCTTTCAACTATGCCTTGTCCCTGTGGATTGTATGGGATTCCTGTTATATGAGTAATGCCAAATGTTGAGCAAAATTGTTTAAAAGAGGTAGAAGTATAACCAGGGGCATTATCTGTTTTTAACTGTTTTGGAACACCCACAGTGGCAAAATTTTGTAAGCAATGAGCTATAACATCTTTAGTTTTTTCTCCGGCATGAAGGGAGCCCATCAAAAATCCAGAAGAAGTATCAACTGTAACATGCAAATATTTTAATTTTCCAAATTCTGGCAAGTGTGTGACGTCCATCTGCCAAATATGGTTAGGTATCAATCCTCTAGGATTGACTCCAAGATTAACTTGTGGTAAAAAGGTCACACAATTTTGACATTGTTTTATTATTTGTCTAGCTTGTTCCTTAGTTATTTTAAAACGCTTTTGTAAAGTATTAGCATTGACATGGAACTTTTTATGAAAATTTATAGCTTCTTCTAGTGTAGAGAAAATATGTATGTCATGTGTAGTTTTATCTGCTAAATCATTGCCCAAACTAAGGGCTCCAGGCAATCCTGTATGTGCCCTGATATGTCCTATAAAGAATGGATCTTTTCTGTCCCAGATTAGACTTTGTATAGTGGAAAGCAAAGAGAAAACAGTAGAAGAAGGGGAAATCCTACCAGCATCTTCAAGAGATACTATAGCATTAACTACATACTGACTATCAGAAAATAAATTAAATACAGAATCTTTAAACATCACAAAAGCTTGTAAAACTGCATTAAGCTCTACCTTTTGAGCTGATTGTTTGGGTACTAAAAATGTAAAAGTTTGATCAGGGGTAACTACTGCTGCTGTACCATTATTTGACCCATCAGTGAATATATTTGGAGCATTCATGATAGGTGTTTTTCTTGTCATTTTTGGAAAAATTACAGGATGCAATGACCAAAAAGACAATAAAGGATTAGATGGTAAGTGGTTATCAAATGAAACATTAGATTTGCACATGATTATTGCCCAAGTATTTAACTCATTAGCTAACTCATCAATTTGATTCATAGTATATGGAGTAATAATTTTATTGGGAGAAATTCCAAACACTCCCTTTGCTGCTTTTATTCCTTTGAGTATTAATTGTCCTACAGCCTCAGGATACCTAGTAAGAATAGTGTTAGGAGAATAAGATAAATGTATCCATAATAATGGACCTTCTTGCCAAAATACTCCTGTAGGAATATTTTTTGTTGGTAGTACAATAAATAATAAAGGCAAACTTATATCAATTCTATCCAAATGCATATTTTCCATATATGTTTCAATGATTTTTAATGCCTTTCTTGCTTCAGGCGTTAACATTCGGGGTGAATTTGGATCTGATGGACCTTTTAGGATATCAAATAAAGGTCCCAACTCTCCTGTTGGTATACCTAAATAAGGCCTTATCCAATTTATGTCTCCTAATAACTTTTGAAAGTCATTAAGTGATTTGAGTTGATCTACTCGTATTTGAATTTTTGGTGGACGGACCATGGTTGAGGATAATAGAACTCCTAAATAATTAATTGGAAAATTTAATTGTACTTTATCTATTGCTATCTCTAGATTATAATTTTTTAATAAGTTTGTAAGTGTGGCATAACATTCTAGCAATGTGTTTTTATCTTTGTGTGCTAATAATACATCATCCATATAGTGAAATATTTGTAGTTCAGGATTTTGATTTCTAAGTGGCTGGATTACTTTGTTAACATAAATTTGACACATAGTTGGGCTGTTAGCCATCCCTTGAGGGAGTACTTTCCATTCATATCTCTGATCAGGACCTTCATGATTCAGTGCAGGGATAGTAAATGCAAAACGTGGACTATCCTCAGGATGAATTGGAATTGAAAAAAAACAATCTTTAATATCTATAACTAAAACATACCAGGTTTTTGGCAAAGCAGACAATTGAGGAATCCCTGATTGAGCAGGTCCCATAATAACCATCTCATTATTAATGGCTCTTAAATCTTGCAATAATCTCCATTTACCAGATTTCTTTTTGATGACAAAAATGGGAGTATTATGGGGAGATACAGAAGGTTGTATATGTCCTTCTGCTAATTGTTGTTTGACCAGGTCATGGGCTGCTTGTATCTTTTCTTTAGTCAGGGGCCACTGAGGAACCCATACTGGTCTTTCTGATTTCCAAGTAATTTTTATTGTCTCAGTGGCCCTTTCTGAAAATCCAACCCATGTCTGTCTGTTCCTTGATCTATTTGTATTGGTGCTGCTATACCTTGTTCTTGTTTTTCTAATCTTTTTCCTTTCCTAAAACCTTGTCTAGTCATAATAGTGGGTGCATTTTGGTTGATGTTATTTGTTAATGTCAAACCTAATTGATCTAGGACATCTCGTCCCCATAAATTTACGGGAAGATGATCCAATACATATGGCTGTATAGTTCCTTCACATCCTTCAGGATCCTTCCAATCTAATACCATTGCACTTCTATGGGGATTAGTCGCCACTCCTAGGCCTCGAAGCGTTTGAGTGGCTTGTTGTAATGGCCAATGTTTTGGCCATTCTTGACGAGAGATGATGCTAAGGTCTGCACCTGTATCCAGTAGCCCATTAAATTCATGTCCTTGAATATTTAGTTTTAGCATGGGGCGAGAATCTAAATTTAAAGAAAGCATAGCCCAATCTACACCTGTGGAGCCTAATCCCTTGGAACCTCTTTCTACAGTACGACTGGAAAATTTATCATGTAGGCTGGGTATTATTAGTAACTGTGCTATTCTATCTCCTGGTGAAATTACTGATATACCCTTTGGAGAACTGGCTATAATTTTTATTTCACCTTCATAATCGGGATCAATTACCCCAGGACTTATCATAAGTCCTTTTAGAGTAGAAGAGCTGCTTCCCAATAATAAGCCTACTCTTCCTTTGGGAAGAGGTCCTTTTACCCCTGTGGGAATGATTTGAACTCCCATATCTGGAGTTAGTACTTCTCTGGCAGAGGCGCAGATGTCCAACCCTTCACTCCCTCTGGTGTATGGAATGGCCTTGTTAGTTGGACACTTACGTCCTCTGGTGATAGAAAGTTGTTAGTAACAGTCTCCTGTAGAGGTCGTGCTGTTCGTTGGACACTTACACACTCTGGTGACAGAAAGGTGTTAGTAGCAGTCTCCTGTTGTAACTTTCCCCCTGATGGCTTTTTCTGCTTTACACTTTCTTTCTCTGTCTCACTAGCTTGAGAGGCCTTCTCTTTTACTTGAATTTTTTCCTCTGTCTGACTAGTTCGAGAGACATTCTCTTTTAATTGAATTTTTTCCTCTGTCTGACTAGTTCTAGAGACCTTCTCTTTTACTTGAATTTTTTCCTCTGTCTGACTAGCTCGAGAGACCCTCTTTTTTACTTGAATTTTTCTCTCTGTCTGACTAGCTTGAGAGACCTTCTCTTTTACTTGAATATTTCTACAATAACTATAATACAACCCAAGAAGGTAACACCAAAAAAACTGAAACAGAGTGAAACAAAATTGGAACAACAGAAAATCATTATAGACTTTCTATCCTCCTGAAATGTCCATCCGTTCTTTCTCCCTATCTGTTCCTCAGATGTGAGCAGTTTTTCTTCCATCTTACACATCTCCAGGGACAGGCAACTTAAAACAAAAGTGAAGCAAAACAAAAGAATCTTAAAATGGCTACCCATGCTCTCGCCTTGCACTCAGGCGCGAGCAGTTTACCTTATCACTTACCCTCAGTCGTTCCCCGTGTGGCCTACCAAATGTCGCAGTCTGGCTGGGCACAATACAGGAGCCACTTGTCAAAAGAAACGAACTTTATTTTTAGAACCACACACGCCAAACAAAACAGTTCCTCAGGAAAACCTTCAGAGCCCAACTGCCACCACTGGTTTCCCACAAGCCTCTCAACCTTCCCCACTCCTCCTGCTCTTGAGGCCGATTGGCTGGGTCGCATGGGCGGAGCTCCATGGTCTGAAAGGGAGGGGAAACAGCCCAATGAACATCACCGCAGAGGAGCCAATCAGTTGGCAGCTAGAAGTTGCTGGGGCCGCTGTGAGCCAATCATCAGCTGGCAGCTGGAAGTTTGCTGGCAGCTGGAAGTTTGCTGGGGCCCCATCGGCCGTTGCTCTCAACATTTAGTATTCAGGTTAGGGTTATGGTTAGTATTAGAGTTAGTGATACGTTTAGGGTTAGAGTTAGGTTTAGTGTTAGCGTAAGGGTTCAGTTTGGGGTTAGGGTTAGAATTCGGGATTGGGTTAGGTTTAGGGTTCAGTTGGGGTAGTTGTTAGGGTTAGGGTTAGGGTTAGCAATAGGATATGTGTTAGGGTTAGGTTTAGGGTTAAGTTTGGATCATAATTTGAGATAGGGTAGGTTTATGGTTGGGGTTAGTGTTAAGATTAAGGGTAGGTTTAGGGTTACTATTAGGGTTAGGGTTATTATTAGGGTTAGTATTAGTGTTAGGGTTATGATTAAGTTTACGATTACTGTTAAAGTTATTTTAAGTATTAGGTTTAGGGTTAGGATTATGGTTAGGGTTAATGATATGTCTAGGGTTAGATTTAGGGTTAGTATTATGTAAGAGTTAGGGTTATTGCTAGGGTACCGGTTAGGATTCTGTTTAGGGTTAGTTTAAAATTAGGGTGATGATCAGGGTTAGGGATTGGGGTAGAGTTAGGGTTAGTTTAAGAGTTAGGATTAGGGTTTGGGTTTGAGTTAGGTTTAGTTTTAGATTTATTGTAAGGCCTAGGGTTTTGGTTTGTGTTAGGTTGAGGGTTAGGGTTAGGGTTAGGGTTTGGGTTATGGTTAGGGTTAGGGTTATGTTTGGATTAGGGTTAGAGTCAGGATTAAAATTAGAGTTAGTGTTATGTTTAAGGATAGGGTTAGGATTAATGTTAGGATTAGTTTTAGGATTAGGATTAGTTTTAATGTTAGAGTTAGGGTTATATTTAGAGTTAGTGTTAAAGTCAGGGTTAGCATTAGGTTTAGGGTTCGGGTTCTGTTGTGTTAATTATAGGGTTAGGTTTAGGTTTAGGGTTATTATTAGGTCAGGGTAAGGGTTAGTTTTAGCGTTCAGTTTAGGGTTAGTTTTAGAATTAGGGTGAGGTTTAGGGATAGGGATAGGGTTAGGTTTAGGGTTAGCTTAAGATTTAGGTTTAGAATTAGTGTTAGCATTAAGGTTAGGTTTAGGTTTAGAATTAGGGTAAGCATTATGATTAGGTTTAGAGTTAGGAGTAGGTTTAGGATGAGTGTTAATGATATGGTTAAAATTAGGGTTAGGGTTAGGGTTAGCTTTAGCTTTAGTGTTAGGGTTAGGTTTAGGGTAAGTTATAGGAGTAGGGTTCGTGTAAGTGTTATGATTTGTTGTAGCATTTGGATTACGGTTTGTTTTAGGGACAGGGTTAGATTTAGAGTTAGGTTTTTAGTTTGATTTAAGGTTAGGTTTAGGGTAAGGGTTAGGTTTACTGTTAGGGATAGATTTAGGGGTAGTGTTAGAGGTGAGGATTAGGGTTAGGTTTATGGTTAGTGTTAGTGTTAGGATTAGGGTACGTCTTATGCTTAGTGTTAGGTTTAATGTTAGTGTTAGGGTGAGGGTAAGGGATAGGTTTGGTGTTAGTGTTAGGTTTGAAATTAGGGTTAGTGTTACTGTTAGGGTTAGGGTTAAGGTTAAGGTTAATGTTAGGTTTAGGGCTGGTTTAGGGTTAGTTTTAGGGTAAGGTTATGCTTTAGGGTTAGGTAAGGGTTAGAGTTAAGTTTAGGTTAGGTTTAGGGTTGTGATTTGGGTTATGATTTTTGTTAATTTTAGGATTAGGTTTAGGTTTTGTGTTAGGTTTAGGGTTAGGTTATGGGTTTGTGTTAGGATTACTGTAAGGGTTAATGTTAGTTTTTGTGTTAGGGTTAGGACAAGGTTTAGTGTTAGTTTTAGGTTTAGGTGTAAGTTTATGGTTAGAGTTAGGGTTAGGATGAGTGTTTTGCTTAGGGTCAGAGTTAGGTTTAGGTTTTATGTTAGGGTTAGGGTTAGAGATAGTGTTAGAGATATGGTTAGGGTTAGGGTGAGGTTTAGAGTAAGTTTAGGGTTAGAGTTAGGGTTAAAATTAGAGTTATGGTTAGGGTTAATGTTAGGTTTAGGGTTAGGATTAGGGTTAGTGTTAGTGTTTTGGTTATGATTATGTTTAGGTTTAGGGTTGGTGTTAGGGTTAGGTTTCAATTTATGGTTAGGGTTAGGATAAGTGTTAGGGTTAGGGTTAGGGTTAGTGTTAGTGTGAGGTTTAGGATTAGGTATAGATTTGGGGTAAGGGTTAGGTTTAGGTTTAGGGATAGTGTTACATTTAGGGTTAGGGTTAGGGTTAGGGTTCATGTTAGATTTATGGTTAGGGTTAGGGTAAGTGTTGGAATAGGGTTAGGATTAGGGTTAGGGTTAATATTAGGGTTTGGGTTAGGGTTAGGTTTCCATTTAGGGTTAAGGTGATTGTCCGAGTTATGATTAGGGTTAGGATTAGGGATAGTTTTAGGGTTAGTGTAATGGTTTGTGTTAGTTTTGGGATTAGGGTTAGGACTTGTGTTAGGATTAGGTTTATGGTTATGGTTGGATTATGGTTAGAGTTAGGGTTAGTGTTAGGGTTAGGTTTAGTTTTGGGGTTAAGGGTAGGGTTAGGGTTAGTGTTAGGTTTATGGTTAGGATTAGTGTTAGAATTAGTGTTAGTTTTAGGGTTAGGGTTAGTGATATGGTAAGAATTGTGGTTAGGGTTAATATTAGGTTAGCGTTAGATTTAGTTTTGGAGTTAACGTTAGTGTTAAAGTTAGGGTTAGGAATATGTATGTGTTATGTTTACTGTTAGGTTAGAGTTAGGATTATGGTTTGGGTTAGGGTTTGTGTTAGGGTTACCAGTTACGCTTAGGGATAGAGGAAAGAATAGGGCTAGGGTTATGGTTAGGTTTAGGGTTAGGGTCTGTGTGTTTAGGGTTAGTGTAAGGGCTTGGGTTAGTTTTAGGTTTAGGGTTAGTGATAGGATTAGCTTCAGCGTTCGGATAAGGTTGAGGTTTAGGTTTAGGGTTATAATTAAAGTTAGAGTTAGGGTTAGGGTTAGGGTAAGTTAGGGTTGAGTTAGGGTTAGTGTTAGGATTAGGATTAAGTTAGTGTTCGGGTTATGGTTATGTTTAGGTTTAGGGCTAATCTCAGCGTTGGGGTTATGTTTAGGTTTAGGGTTTGTGTTAAGGATAGAGTTAGGTTCGCAATTAGTTTAGGGTTAGCGTTTGGCTTAGGGTTCCCATTAGGGCTCCCGTTAGGGTTAGTGCTAGGTATAGATTTTGATTTAGTTTAGATTTTTAGTGTTAGGGTTAGTGTGAGGTTTAAAGGTAGGGTTAGTGCTTGTGTTTGGTTTAGCACTATAATCAAGTTTAGTTTTAGATTTAGGGTTAGGATTAGGATAAAGTCAGGTTTAGAGTTAGGTTTATTTTTAATGTAAGGGTTACATTCTGGTATAGTGTTAGGTTTATGGTTTTTGTTAGCATTATGTTTAAGGTTAGGCTTACTGTTAGTGTTAGTTTTAGGGTTAGAGTTAGGAGTAGTGTTCAGGTTAGAAATAGAGGTAGGTTAGTGTTTGGGTTAGTGTTAGGGTTAGTGTTAGGGTTAGGGTTAGTGATAGTGTTAGTATTAGGGTTAGGGTTCGGTTTAGTTTTTGGGTTAGGATTAGGGTTGATGTTACCATTAGGTTTAGAATTACTGTTATGTTTAGATAAGGGTTGGGGTTACTATTAGTGATAGTGTTATTGTTAGGATTAGGGTTAGGTTTAGCTATAGGATTATGGTTAGCAATAGGTTTTGGCTTATAGTTAGGGTTAGGGATAGAGTTAGGGTTAGGTTTAGGGTTAGGGTTAGGTTTAGGTTAAGTGTTAGTGTTACTGTTAGGATTAGGTTTACAGTTCGTGTTAGCGTTAGGGTTAGTGTAAGGTTTAGTGTTAGAGTTAGTGTTTTGGTTAGGTTTAGGGATAGGATTATGGTTATAGTTAGGTATAGGGTTAAGATTAGGTTTAGTGTTAGGTTTGTGTTAGTGTTAGGGTTAGTTTTAAGGTTAGGTTTAGAGATATTTGTTAGTGTTAGTGTTAGTGTTATGGTAAGGTTTATAGTTAGAGTTAGAGTTATGATTAGAGTTTGTGTTACTTTTAGTGTTAGGGTTAGGGTGAGTTTTAGGCTTAGGGTTAGGTGTATGTTTATGGTTAGTGTTACGTTTAGGTTTAGTGTTATGGTTAGGATTAGTATTATGATTAGGGTTAGGGTTTGTTTTAGGGTTATAATTAAGTTAGGGTTAGGGTTAGGGTTAGCTTTTGTGTTACTTTAGGGTGAGGTTTAGGGTTAAGTTTTGTGTTAGGTTTAGGTTTATGGTTAGGTTTACTTAGGGTTAGTGTTAGGTTTATATTTAGTGTTAAGGTTATGGTTTGTTTTAGGGTTATATTTAGGATTAGGTTTAGTGTTAGGTTTAGGGTTAGGGTTAGGGTTAGTGTAAAGATTAGGGTTAGGGTTAGCTTTGGGGTTGGGTTAGGTTTAAGGTTAGTGTTAGCTTTAGGGTTAGGTTTATAGTTTGTGTTATAGTTAAGATTAGGCATCGTGTTAGGATTAGAGTTAGGGTTAGTGTTAGAATTTGCCTTAGGTTTAGTGTTAGTCTTACTATTAGTTTTAATGTTAGGGTTAGGATTAGGAATATTGTTATTGTTAGGTATAGGTTTAGAGACAGTGTTAGGTTTAAGGTAAGATTAGGGTTAGTGTTACATTTAGGGTTAGAATTAGGGTGAAAGTTAGGCTTAGGGTTAGGGATAGGGTTAATTTTAGATTTAGGTTTAGGTTTACTGTTATATTTAGGGTTAGTGTTATGATTAGGATTAGGATTAGTGTTTGGTTTAGGGTTAAAATTAAGTTAGGGTTAGGGTTAGGTTTAAGGTTAATGTAAATGTTAGTGTTAGGATTAGAGTTAGGGTTAAGTATTGTGTTAGGTTTAAGGTTAGGGTTATGCTTACTTAGGGCTAGGGTTAGGGTTACGGTTAGTGTTAAGGTTATCATTTTGGTTAGGGTTTGGATTATGGTTTGTGTTAGGGTTATATTTGGGGTTGGGTAAGTGTTAGATTTAGGTTTAGAATTAGGTTTAGTGTTAGGATTATGGTTAGTGTTAGTGTTAGTGTTAGGGTTAAGGTTTAGGTATAGGTTTTCTTTTAGGGTTAGGTTTGAAAGATAGGTTTAGTGTTTGTGTAACCATTAGGGTTATTGTTAGGTTTAGGATTAGTGTTTGGGTTTGTGTTATACTTAGGTTTGGTGTTTTGTTAGTGTCAGGGTTAGTGTTAGTTTTACAGTTACGGTTAGGATAGGTATAGTGTTAGTGTTAGGGTTCATGTTACTTTTAGTGTTATGGTTATGGTTAGGTTTAGGGTTAGGGAGAATGTTAGTGTTAGAGTTAGGATTAGTGTTAGACTAACATTAGGGTTATTGTTAAGTTTAGTGTTTGTGTTAGGCTTAGGGTTACAGTTAGGTAAGGGATAGGGTTAGTGTTAGGTTATGCTTAGTGTTATGTTTGCTATAGGGTTTGTGTTAGCTTTATGGTTAGGGTTAGTTTTAGGGTAATGTTATGTTTATGATAAGTTTCAGTGTCACAGTAGCATTAGGTTTAGTGTTAGGGTTAGGTTTAGGGTTAGTTTTAGGTTTAGTGTTAGTTTTATGGTTAGTTTTAGGGTTAGTGTTAGTGTTAGTTTTTAGGGTTAGGGTTAGTGTTAGTGATAGGTTTAGGTTTAGGGTTAGTGTTAGGTTTACAGTTATTGTTAGTATTCATGTTAAGGTTAGGGTAAGGTTTAGGGTTATTGTGAGGGTTAGGTCTATTGTTATGTTTAGGGTTATGATTAGGTTTAGGATTAGATTTGGGTTAGTGTTAGACTTATATTTAGGGTTAGTGTAGGGTCAGAGTTAGGGTTAGGGTTATGGTTAGTGTTAGAATTATGGTGAGGCTTAGAGTTAGTGTTACATTAGAGTTAGCTTTAACATTAGAGTAAGTGTTAGTGTTAGGTTTAGAATAAGTTTTAGGGTTATTTTTAGGATTAGGTTTTGGTTTAGGTTTAGGATTTAGGCTAGTGTTTGATTTAAAGTTACTTTTAGGATTAAGGTTTGTGTTAGGTTTAGTTTTAGGGTTTGTGTTAGGGTTAGGTTTAGGGTTAGTCTTAGGTTTAGGGATAAGTTTAATGTTAGGGTTAGGTTTAGGTTTAGGGTTAGGTTAAGGTTATGGTTATTGTTAAGGGTAGGTCAGGTTGGGCATAGGTTTAGGGAATAAGTTAGGGTTAGGGATAATGTTCGACCTATGGTTAGGGATAGGGTTAGGATTAGGGTTAGGTTTAGGGTTAGATATAGGGTTAGGGATAGTGTTATGTTTACGGTTAGTTTTAGGTTTAGTGTTAGCATTAGGTTTAGGGTAATTGTTAAGTTAAGGTTTAGGGTAAGGGTTATTTTTAGGGTTAGGTTTATGGTTAAAATTAATGTTAGTTTAGGGTTAAAGTTAGGGTTACTGTTAGGGTTACGTTTAGGGTTAGTGTTAGCTTTAGGGTTAGGATTTGTTTTAGATTATGGTTAAAAATATACTTAAGGTTCTGGTATGGTTAGGATTAGGTTTAGGGTTAGCATTATTTTAGTGTCAGGATTCAAGATAGGGTTAGTGTCAGGGTTAATGTTAGAGATAAGTTTAGATTTATGTTTAGGTTTCATGTTAGGGTTAAGGTTAGGGTTAGTGTCAGCTTTAGATTTAAAGTTAAGGTTAGGGTTAGTGTTAGAGTTACTTTATTGTTATAGTTTGTTTTAGGATTAGTATTAGGATTAGGATTATGTTTAGAGTTGCCTTATGGTTAGAATTAGGGTGAGGGTTAGAGTTAGGCTTAAGATTAGGGTTATTGTTATGGTTAGTGTTAGGCTTAGAGTTAGGGTTAGTTGTAGGGTTAGGGTTAGGGTTAGAGTTAAATTTGTTTTTAGTGTTAGAGTTAGTGTTAGGGTTAGAGTTAGGGTTAGGGTTAGGGTTGCTGTTAGGTTTAGAGTTAGGTTTAGGGTTACGGTTTGTGTTAATGTTATAGTTAGGTTTAGGGCATAATTTTGTTTATGGTTTGGGTCCATTTTAGAGTTACTATTAGTTTTATGGTTAGGGTTAGAGTTAGTGTTAGGGTTAACTTTTAGGTTAGTGTTAGCTTTACAGTTAGGGTATGTGTTGGGGTTATGGTTAGGATTATTGTTAGGATTGTGATAAAGTTTCAGATTAGGGTTAGAGTTAGGTTTAGGGTTTGGGTTAGTTTAGGTTAGTGTTAGGTTTAAGGTAAGGATTATTATTAAGATTAGTGCTAGGGTTAGGGATAGTATTTGGGTTACCTCAGGGTTATGGTTAGATTTATGGTTCATATTAAGGTGAGGTTTCATGTAAGGCTTAGGTTTTTGGTTTAGGGTTAGGGTTAGTGTTAGTGTTAAGATTAGGGTTAGTGTTAGAGTTTCAATAAGGATTAGGGTTAAGACTAGTGTTAGGGTTAGGGTTAGGCTTTGGTTTACATTAGGGTGAGGGTTCAACTTATGGTTCGTGTTAGGATTAAGGTTAGGGTTTGTGTAAGATTTAAGTTTAGGGTTGGGGTTAGGGTTAATGGTGGGCTTAGAGTTAGGTTTAGTTTTAGGGTTAGAGTTAGGTTTAGAGTTAAATTTGTGGTCAGTGTTAGTTTTAGGGTTAGTGTTAGTGTTAGGGTTATGGTTGCTGTTAGGTTTTGAGTTAAGTTTAGGTTTATGGTTTGTGTAAGTGTTATGGATAAGGTTAGGGCAAAATTGTGGTTTAGGGTTTTGGTTAATTTAGAGTAAGTTTTATGCTTAAGGTTAGTGTTAGGGTAAGGTTTTAGGTTGGTGTTAGTTTTAGGGTTAGGGATTGTGTTGGAGTTATGGTTAGGGTTATGGTTACGGTTATGATAAAATTTAGGATTAGGGTTAGAGTTAGGTTTAGGGTAAGGGTTAGGGTTAAGATTAGTGCAAGGGTTAGGGATAGGTTTTCAGTTAAATTAGGGCTATGGTTAGATTTATGGTTCATATTAGGATTAAGGTTTGGGTTCATGTAAGACTTAGGTTTAGGTTTAGGGTTAGGGTTATGGTTAGTGTTAGGGTTAGGTTTAGGATTAAGATTATATTTAGTGTTGGGTTTAGGGTTAGGTTTAGTGTTAGTGTTAGGGTTAGGATTAGGGTTAGGGTTTGAGTTATGATAAGGATTATAGTTAAGACTAGTGTTAGGGTTAGATTTTGGTTTACATTAGAGTGAGGGTTCACCTTATGGTTCTTGTTAGGATTAAGTTTAGAATTTGTGTATGTTTTAGGTTTAGGGTTGGGTTTAGGGTTTGTGGTAGGGTTAGATTTAGGGTTAGAGTTATATTAAGTGTTAGGTTTAGGATTACGTTTAGAGTTAAGATTAGTTTTAGGGTTAGGGTTAGGATTAAGTTTAGGGATAGTGTTAAAATTAGGATTAGGTTTAGGTTTAGGGTTAGTGTTTGGGTTAGGATTCATGTTAGGTTTAAGGATAAGGAGAGGGTGAGGCTTAGGATTGGTGTCATTGTGATAGTTAACTTTTGAGTTAGGATTAGGGTTGTGGTTACTGTTAGGGTAAGGTTTAGATTATTATTTTGTTTAGGGTTAGTGTTACGGTTAGGGTTAGGGTTACTGTTATGAAGAAGTTTTTTGGTAGGGATGTGTTCGAGTTAGAATAATGGTTAGGTTTTGTGTTAGGAATAGGTTTAGAATTAGTGTTAAGTTTTGGTTTAGGGAGAGTGTTAGAGTTAGGTTTATGGTTAGGGTTAATGTTAGTGGGTTTTAGTGTCAGGGTTAGGGTTAGGGTAGTTTTAGGAAAAAGATTAGGTTTAGGATTATGTTAATTGTTAGTGTTAGGGTTATGGTTAAAGTTAGGTTAGGGTTAGAGTAAGGGTAAGAGTTAGGGTTTGTGTAAGCATTGCAGTCAGTGTTAGGGTTAGTGTTAATGTTTAGGTTATTGTTAGGTTTAGCATTAGTGTTTGCGTCTGGGTTATAGTTATAGGGTTAGTGTTAGTATTTGAATCAGGGTAGTATTAGGTTTTGCATTAGGATTAGAGAGCAGGTTAGAATTAGTTTAGGGTATGGGTGAGAATTGGGGTTCGGGTTAGGTAAGTGTTAGGTTTAGGGTTAGGTTAGGTTTAGGGATATGTTTTGGATTAGGTTTTTTGTTGGAATTAGGGTTAGGGTTAGGGTTATGGTTACATTAGAGAAAGGGTTAGGATGAGGGTTAGGGTTAGGATTAAGGTTAGGGTTATGGTTAGCATTATTCTTAGGTTTAGGGTTAGGGTCATATTTAAGTAAGTGTTAGGTTTAGGTTTAGGATTACGGTTAGGATCAATGTTAGGTTTAAATTTATGTTTAGGGTTATTCTTAGTGTTAGTTTTAGTGTTAGGGTTAGTGTTAGAATTAGTGTTAGCATTAGGGTTACCATTTTTGATTGGGTTAGGATTAGGTTTAGTGTTTGTGTTTGGGTTACTGTTAGTGATAGTTTTATGGTTAGTATTAGGATTACAGTGAGGCTTAGTGTTAGTTTTAGGGTGAAGGTTAGAGTTAGGGTTAATGTTAGGTTTAGGGTTACAGTTAGTATTTGGGTTAGGGTATAGTTAGGGTTGAGGTTATTGTTATTTTTAGGGTTAGGTTATGGTTAAGGTTAGTAAAGCATTATGATTGGGGTAAGGGTTAGTGTTAACATTTTTGTTTGAGTTAGTGACAGGGTTAGAGTTAGGGTTTGGGTTAGGATTATGTAAGGTTTAGGGTTAGGGTTAGGTTAGGATTAGGGTTATGGTTTGGGTTAGGGTTTTGTTAGGGTTAGGATTATGGTTACATTAGGGTTAGTGTTAGTGTTATGATTAGAGTTGGGTTAGTGTAAGGTTTAGGGTAAGTTTTAATGTTAGGGTTAGTGTTAGAATTAGGGTTAGAGTAAGATTTAGGGTTAGGATTCGGGTTATGATAAAAATTAGTATTAGTTTTAGTGTCAGTGTTAGGGTTAGGGTTAGTGGTAGGGTTAGATTTAGGGTTATTGTTATTTTTAGGGTTAAGGTTTTTACAGGGGTTATAGTTACTCTAATCGTTTGGGTTATGATAAGGATTATGATTCGGGTTAGAGTTAGGTAAGTTTAAGGTTTAGGGTTAGGTTTAGGATTTGTGTTAGTGTTAGGGTTAGGTTTAAGTTCAGGATTAGTGTTTGTATTAGGGTTAGTGTTAGGGTTAGGGTTCGTGTTAGGGTTAGTATTTGTTTTAGGTTTAGGTTTAGGGTTAGGGTGAAAGTTAGTGTTAGTGTTAGGGGCTGGGTTATGTTTAGGGTTAGTGTTAGTATTTGAGTTATGGTTAAAGTTAGGTTTAGGATTATTGTTAGTGTTAGGGTTAGGATTAGTTATAGGTTTAGTGTTAGGCTTAGGGTGTGGCTTAGTGTTAAGGTTTAGGGTTACAGTTATGGTTAGGTATAGGTTTTGGATTAGGGTTAGATTTATCATTAAGGTTAGTATTAGAGTAAGGTTTAGGGTAAGGATTATTGTTAGAATTAGTGTTAGGGTAGAGTTAGGGTTAGGGTTGTGTGATGGTTAGGGTTAGTGTTAGGGTTAGAGTTAGGGTAAGAGATAGGGTCAGGGTTAATGTTAAGTTCATGTTAGGTGTAGGTTAATGTTTGTGTTAATGTTAGGGTTAGATTTATAGTTAGGGTAAGTGTTAGGTAAATCTTTAGTGTTAGGGCTGGGTTTAGGGTTGTGGTTAGGGTAAGGTTAAGGTTAGTTTTGATTTAGGTTGTGGTTAGTGTTAGGTTTAGTGTTAGGGTTACGATGAAGGTTAGTGTAAGGATTAGATTCAGGTTAGGGTTAGGATTAGGGTTAGTGTTAGGTTTAGGTTGGGGTGAACATTAGACTTAGAGTTAGGGTTATTGTTAGTGTTAGGTTAGTTTTATGGTTAGGGTTAGGGTTTGGGTTAGGATTAGATTTAGTGTTAGGGTTAGGTTTAGTTTTAGGGTTAGGGTTAGACTTAGGGTTAGGGTTTCTTTTAGGGTTAGGGATAGGGTTAGGATTAGGGTTAGTGTTAGGTATGTGGTGATGGTTTGGGTGAGGGTTAGGCTTAGTGGTATTGCTATGTTTTAGGTTTGAGTTAGGGTTACATTTAGGGTTAGTGTTAGGGTTAGTGTTAGTGTTTGGAATTGGGTTTGGTTAGCTAAGCGTTAATGTTAGAGTTAGGTAAAAGTTGGTTATGGTTTGGGTTAGGTTTGTTATTAGGTTTAGGATTATGGTTAGGGTTTGTGTTAGGATTAGTGTTAGCATTTGATTTTGTGTTAGGGTTATGTTTAGTTTTATGGTAAGGGTTATGATTACGATTAGTGTTAGCATTTGGGTTAGGGTTAGGGATAGGATTATTTTAGGGTTAGGGTTAGGGTTAGTATTAGGTTAGGGTTATTGTTAGGTTTAAGGATCATGTTAGAGTTAGTGTTAGGGTTAGGATTATTGTTAAGATTAGGTTTATGTTTAGGGTTATGTTTAGCTTTAGGGTTAGGGTAAGAATTAGGGTTACTTTTGATTTTAGGGTTAGGGTTATAGTTACGTTTAGGTTTAGTATTAAATTTAAGGTTAGGGTTAGTGTTAGGTTTAGAGTTAGTGTTAGGGTTAGGTTTAGGTGTAGGGTTAAGCTTCGTGTTTGGGTTAGGGTTAGGGTTAGAGTAAGTGTGAGGGTTATGGTTTGTGTTACTCTTAGAGTTAGTGTTATGTTATATTTAGGGTTAGGGTAAGGGTTAGTGTTAGGGTTAGGGTTAGAGTTAGGTTTAGCCTTAGATTATGGGTTAGGTTATAGTGAGGTTAAGGTTTTTTGTTAGAATTTGTTTAGTGTTAGTGTTAGGGTTAGTGTGAGAGACAGGTTTTAGAGTTAGGGTTAGTGTTACAGTTAGATAAGGGTCAGGATTAGTTGGGTTAGGGTATGTGTTAGGGTTAGAGTTAGAGTTATTGTTAGTGTTAGTTTTAGGGTTAATGTTAAGTAAGGGTGAGGGTTAGGGTTAGATTAGGGTCAGGATTATGTTTTGGTTAGGGTTAGGGTTAGGGTTAGGGTTAGAGTTAATGTAAGTGTTAGGGTTAGGGTTACAGTTAGGGTTAAGTAAGGTTGCGGTTTAGGGTTAGAGTCAGGATTATGTTTAGGTTAGGGTTTGTGTTAGGGTTAGAGTTAGTGTTAATGTTAGTGTTAGGGTTAAAGTTTGGTTTACTGTCAGGCTTAGTGGAAAGTTTAAGGTTAATGTTATTGTTAGGATCATTTTTTAGTTTAGGGTTAGGTTTAGTTAGGGTTAGTGTTACAGCAAAGTTTAGGTTTAGGGGAAATGTTAAAGTAAGTGTCAGGGTTAGGGTTAGGGTTAGGTTTAGTTTTAGGTTTAGAATTAGGGTTACATTTTGGTTACTCTTAGGGTTAGGTTAAGAGTTATAATTAGGTATAGGGTTAGTATTAGTGTTTAGGGTTAAGTTTAGTGTTAGGTATAGGGTTAATGTTAAGATTAGGGTTTGGTTTAAGGTTATTGTTAGGTTTAGTTTTAGTGTTAGGATTCGTATTAGGGTTATTGTTAAAGTTAGGAATAGGTTTAGTGTTAGGATTAGGGTTAGGGTTAGGGTTAGTGATAGGGTTAGGCTTAGTGTTATGATTAGGGTTAGTGTTCGGGTTAGTGTTAGGCTTAGGTTTTGGTTTGTTTATTTGTTAGGGTTAGGGCTATTGTAATGGCTAAGGTTAGGTTTAACTTTAGAATTAGTGTTAGTGTTAGGGTTAGGGAAAAGATTAGGGTTAGGGATTTTGTTAGGTTTAGGAATAGACATATGCTAATGTTAGCATTAGGATTATGGTTAGGGTTAAGTTTAGTGTTAGGGTTACAGTTAAGCTTAGTGTTAAGGTATGGGTTAGGGTTAGAATTAGGGTTAGGTGAGTATTAGGGTTAGGTTTAGAATTTGAATTAGTATTAGGGTTATGGTTAGTGTTAGCATTAGGGTTATAGTTAGGATTATGTTAGGATTTGGGTTAGAGTTTGTGTTAAATTTTGCATTAGGTTTAGTTTTAGGGTTATTGTTAGAAGTAGAATTAGGGTTAGGTTAGTTTTGGGGTTATGGTTAGGATTAAGTTTAGGGTTAGAATTAAGGTTAAGGTAAGGGTTAGGATTAGCATTAGGGTTAGTGTTAGGTTTTGAATTAGGGTTCATGTTAAGGTTAGTGTTAGGTTGAGTGTTAGGGTTAGGGTTAAGTTTAGTGTTAGTTTTTGTTTTAAGATTAGGGATAGTGTTAATTATAGTGTTAGGGTTAGGGATAGGTTTAGAGTTAGTGTTATGTTTACATTTAGATTTAGGTTTAGTATTATGGCTAGCATTTGGGTTAGGGTTAAGTTTAGTGATAGGGTTAGGTTTAGGGTCAAGGTTAGTGTTAGAGTAAGGGTTAGGATTAGGGTTAATGTTAGTGTTAGGGTTAGGTTTAGGATTTGAGTTAGGATTAGTGTTAGAGTAATTGTTAGGGTTAGGGTTACAGTTAGGATTAGGTTAGGTTTAGGCTTAGTGTTAACTTTTGTGTTTGGGATAGTGTTAGGGTTAGGGTTAGCATTAGTTTTAGGGTCAGGGTTAGTGTAAGATTAGGGTTAGGGTTAGGGTTAGGTTTAGTTTTAGGGTTAGAATTAGGGTTACATTTAGGGTTACCTTTAGGGTTAGGTTAAGAGTTATAATTAGGTATAGGGTTAGTGTTAGTGTTCGAATTAGGGTTTGTGTTAGGTTTCAGGTTTGGGTGAATATTAGTGTTAGGGTTTGAGTTAGGGTTAAGTTTGTGTTAGGGTTAGGGTTTGAGTTAATTATAGTATTAGGTATAGGGAAAGATTATAGTTAGGGTTAGGTATAGGTTTAGAGTTAGTGTTAAGGTTAGGGTTACAGTAAGGGTTAGTGTTATGGTTAGGTATATGGTTAGGTTTATGGAGAGTGTTTTTGTTGGGGTTATAGTTAGGGTTAGTGTTACAGCAAAGTTTATGTTTAGGGGAAATGTTAAAGTAAGTGTCAGGGTTATTGTTAGGGTTAGTGTTAGGGTTAGTGTTAGGGTTAGGGTTATTATTAGAGCTAGTGTTAGGGTTAGGGTTAGTTAGGGTTAGGGTTATGATTATGGTTAGGATTGGTTTGTGTAAGGGTTAGGATTAGGATTAGTTTTTTGGTTACAGACACATTAGGGTTATATTTAGCATTAGAATTAGGGTTAGGTTTAGTATTAGGTTTATGATTAAATTTTGATTTACAGTTAATCTTAGTGTTAGGTTTAGGGGTAGAGCTAGGATTAGTGTTTGTCTTAGAGTTAGGTTTATGTTTAGGGATAGGGTTATTTTAGGTTTGGGGTTATGTTTAGGGTTAGAATTAGTGTTAGGATTAGGATTGGAGTTAGGTTTATTGTTAGGGTTAGGTTTAAGATTAGGTTTAGTTTTACAGTTTGTGTTAGGTTTAGAGTTAGGTTTAGGGGTTGTGTTAGATTTATTGTTACATTTAGAGTTAGAGTTAGAGTTAGGGATAATGTTTGGGTTAGGGATATTTTAAGGTTAGTGTTAGAATTATGATTAGGTTTAGGGTTAGGCTTAGTGTTAGGGTTATGGATAGATTTATGGTTAGAATTTGTGTTAAGGTTAGTTTTACTGATAGAATTAGTGTAAGGGTTAAGATTAGGTTTAAGTTTAGGTTTAGGGTTAGGGTTAGTGTTTGCTTTATGGTTATGGTTAGGGTTAGTGGTGGATTTAGTGTTAGGCTTAGGGTTAGGATTAGGGTTAGGTTTAAGGTTAGAGTTAGATTTAGGATAGTGTTAGGGTTATTGTTAGGTTTAGGTATAGGTTTAATTCTAGGTTTAGGGATAGTGTTAGTGTTAGTGTC